>NW_019386097.1:33933-95538 GCF_000671375.1 Centruroides sculpturatus
TAGTGTTGTTTGTTTATATTTATTTATAACTTATAACATGCACAAAATAAAAAAGAAAATAATATTAGTCTCATGTATTCACAATTTATAATTACAAAGATCAGCACACGTACTGTACACACCTATTCGTTCGAGAATTGTCACACATCTGACAGTGAGGGTCTGACCCTGCCTATCCTTCTTTTTAAGCGCTCGTCTTTGCTCTTCCCTTTCTCTTTCCTCTATCGCTCTAGTCCACGTATGCCTATGCATACATCATAATACGCGCTCACGATACTTTCGATTCGTCACTTTTCCGTCGTAGATTTCCCATTTTACAATTACGTGACTCATAGCCTGGTGATAATGGATAAAAGAGACAGATAGGACGTTGGTATAAGTTACAGTTATGATTTCACATATTCGAGATAGCTTGGTAGCTCGAACGGCCCCAGGCTTTCGCCCGTGCACGCTAGGTGACTTTCATTACAAGCATTTAGCTTTCCGAAGTCTATGACAACAACTGTTTAGCATTGACGGCCGCGAATTTCGCACCAATAAGCTGCCTCAACTTGTTCCATTATGTTATCAACACAATTTCATATTTATTTTCACATTTTCACTTCGAAGTCCTTCTCTCTTCTTTTTCCGTTATTTACACTTGTAGGTCATTTCATTGTTATCCACATTTGATATCATCACTTATCACATACTGCCATAACGCTCGTGTCTGTCCGCTTCAACTGTCAAGAATTAACGCGATTGGCGAAGCGTAGTGATAGCGGGCCAATAGAGAGCGGGGTCCTTGCCATAATGCGGTTTGCGCGCCAATTTTCGTACGTGTGTTAATCGTGCCGAATAGTATGGCCGAATATTCGGCTATTCAGCCACGCTCCTGGCCGAATATTCGTTATTCGGCCTGTCAAGAATTAACGCGATTGGCGAAGCGTAGTGATAGCGGGCCAATAGAGAGCGGGGTCCTTGCCATAATGCGGTTTGCGCACCAAGCACCTCTGGTATGCTGAAGCCTGGCATATCTGCAAAGCAAGCCAAAAAGGATTAGCTATCAACTTCCGAGATTCAAGCAAAGTATCGGCAGCCTGGCGAGCAAGTATATTATAAAGTCAAGAACGATGGACAGCGGCAACTTACTTAAGGGCAGAAATTCTTAATTTAATGTATTTGCTAAACACATTGTGTATGTTTGGTATTTTATGTCTGTATTTTTATTTTTATTTTTACTGTTATTTTATATCCTGAACGTCATATTTTTAACGTTCTAATAGCTAATGTGGTTATATAATGACAACCGTTATATAGAGATGGCGTTATTCCAGTAGAATATCATTTTTAAAAACGTTCCAAAACGCTTGTATCGTTAATTCAAGTTTGGAGTTCGATTTTTTCTGTTTTTTCTTGAGAAAGGTCATTGAATATGACCGAAAACATTAGAATTTAATAAATACGGCTGCATATTTAAAGGTTTTCTTGAGTGTGTTTAGTTAGGAATTAGTCTAGAATTGGTTAATTTTATAGAAGAAAACCTATCAAACAGCCTTAGTCTGTAAACTTCACACGTGTCGGGCTGTGATTGGCTCATGTACTTAATGATTCCTACAACGTAAAATTCAATTACTGTGGAACATATCTGAGCGTTATATGGGGGTTTACTATAATTTGATAAAAAATAATTAATAAAATGCATAACTAATCTTCAGTAGAGTGTCTGCAATATTCCATGCTTAATTCCAATTTCAGAAGCTGTTTGTCTTGCCTTTTGGATATCATCATCAATTTTAGAAGTTTTGGTATCATTACCATCACTATCATCTCCCAAATGGTTGTGATCATTTGTCTGTCTATGGGTTAAATCAGTTTCAATAAGTTTTTGAAGGTCATCTTCATCTTAAATATTCTTTATTACTTCTGGTAGTAGTAATGTCATTGAAAGACCAACTCTGGGTTCAACTCCAAACATAGCTTTGNAACGAAGAAGAAACCCATCATCTTAGGGTATGTGAATAATATCCCAGTCAAATTTCGAATAGATCCAGAGCTTAATGAGACTTTAGTGTCTACAGAAATTGCCAATAAATTAAAAGGGAAGGCCCCAGTAAAATTTGGACAACGAAGGAAGATGGTAGGTCCGAATGGAGAATCCATCTCAACCATAGGCATGACTGTCCCTATTTTCAAATTTAGAGGATACAAGTTCCCCAGATCGTGCAAAATAGTCCGATCGGAAATCACCGCTCCTTGTGAAGGGATCATCGGACGAGATATAATAAAAGAAGAAGGCCTCATTTTCGATGATGCAAACGAGAAAATAATGTTACCGAATGGCAAAATTGTTCATTTTTGCTCAAACTGTAAACCTCGACAGAAGCCGAAAAGACGAAAACTCGACACTACGGAAGAAGAAGAGCTTCCTGAAAAAATGGTCATACGACTTATGCATCAAGATCAATCGCATGTCCCAAGGGTGCGAAATGAAGGCACACAATCTTACAAAAATAGGAAAAGACGAAGACAAAAGCAAAAGCGAGTTCCAGGTAACGTACCGAAAGAGTCTACAACTCCTTCCGGTGAGAATAGAATTCAAATCGTCCGAGCCCAAAATCCGACCCCTTCCCACCAAGAAAGAAAAAGAAGAACCTTGGAAAGCAAAGTGGAAATGACGATGCATCGAAAGGTTAAAAGAAAAAGAGTAGCGCAGCGAGAAGCTACGCTTCCTACACACCTACAGAAACCGGAAATTCGTCATCAATCTGACATAGAAATCGTCAGTCCGCCAGACTGTCCATTTTCAAAGCGATCTCCTAACTGAAATTATAGAATACATTGACAAGGCTAAGTTTCAATCCAGATTTCATCAGGTTTAGGATTAGTGATAGGACATTTCCCCTAATTAGATTAGAAAATAGAGAGAGAGAGAGAGAAAAATTAGTTACGACAATTTTGTAACACATATACCTCTCACTCTGTTCAACAGGAATAGAAACAAACTTGTTCACAACACAAGTTGTGAACNGAATTTCCGTTATAGGAATCCACGTTATAGGGGGTCAACTGTACTTCAAAAAAAAAATTCTTTTTTAACGATCATGTTACTGTATTTCACTGTCAAATCTGAACTGATTTTGATGATTATTGTTTTTATATTTGAAAGAGATTTTCAAGTTTTATGAATTTTTTTCAGATAGGGTTTTTGTATAATATTTACTTATAATGAAGGCCTTCAAACAAAAAAAGTGCGATGTTAAATGCCATTTTGTTTGGTCTAAAAAGCATATGTATGTTATGTAATTTAGTCAAAATATGATATTTGTTTATTACAGAACTGAATTTGACCATTGTACTCAAAAATTTCTACAAGAAATTGATGTTAATCAAGATGTTCAAATCTCACTAAGGACTGCAGCTACCAAACATTCAGTTGGGACAGGACAAGGTTTTATGAGGTGCACCTGCACCAAAAACTGTGCTACAAATAGGTGCCAGTGTAAAATAAAATCATTTTGGGTAATTCGAAATGCCACCATAGTACACCCTATAAAAATAAATAAAAGATTAAATATTTTATATGTCACACTAAGAAGTACAAATAAGTTCATTTTTGATTTTAGTTTGACTCTAAAAATTATTTTTAATTATTTTGTTTGAATTTTTGAAAATATTTTTGAAAGTTAATTACCTTTAAAAGCACATGGCTTAATAAAAAAAATACAAACTGATAAGTACTGATTAACTTATTTTTATTTTATAGTTTTGTACAAGTGTTGTGTCTCTTCTAATCAAAACTGCTTTTTATAATTAAGTAGACTATGTTTCAATAAATATTGTTCTTCTAATTGATGGTCTTTTAATTTTATTTTAACCATTAATATACTTGAATAATAATTCTAAATCAGGTCAAACTAGTTAAGCCTAAAGTATTTAGGCCAAACTAGATTGCCCTGGGCTAAACTAGTATATCCTGACACTCGTAGGATAAACCCGTTTGGCCGGTAACATATACATATAATTTTTATTTAATTTGACTTAAGCACCTTTAAAGATGAATTCTTGGATGCCATTTATATTATGTGATTCTCAATTAATGTGGTTTTTATTAATTTAAATTCAACTGAAAAATAGAAGTATTGATAATATCTTTTTTGTAAGTGCATCAAAATCAAATTTAAATAGCAACATCAATAATGATTAATGTCATGATGTCTAATGGTGTGAGCAATCTCAGCGCCACTAACTTCTGAATCAGTAGCCCTGTCATAGATTGGTTGGACAGTCAACTTTCTTTAATGTAGGAAGTATAGGAAGTTGACTATCTGTCTCTCTAATCTGTGGTCAACTCTTGTTGAATAGCTTGTTTGATAATCACAGAATCATACAGCAACTGGAGCAAATATGAGTTTGAAATTCTGTTTGTGAACAGATTTGTTCAAAAATTGAGGTTTGACTATATTTCATAATTAAAATGACAAAAATTAATTTCATATGTATACAGATTGTATAAGAAATATGCATTGAAACAAGAATCCAAAAACTGTGTTAAAATGCATTATGATAATTAAAATTAATTCGACTTTTTACTTATCTTTATTCTATAAATTTGTAAGTTTTCTAGTGAAGTTTAAAGTACATTTTTAAGTTCAACAAAAAAATTTAATTTTTATTACAAATATCTTTAAAAGAATTTTTTACATTTTACAGTCTTATGTGTATTTTAATTTAAGAAAAATATTTATTTTGTAGATAGAAAATACTGAAACAATTGACAAATTAGGAATTCAAACTGAAAAAAGGTATGATATCTAATTTATAATTACTTGAATAATTTTTATTAATATTGATTGATAGTACTTTAACACAGTATTTTTTTGGATAAAGGATATATAAGCAGTAATAATTTGAAAGGATGTAATAATAATTATAACACAATAATTATAGTCTGCATCCATGGATTTAAACAATCACAGATAAAAAATGTTTATAAAATAATATTATAATAATAATAAGCTCTTGGCACAGAGAGATTATTTACGTAGACATAATCAAGTAGCAAGTATAATACACCAAGCAAACAAACACAAATTATTAGTCAGACAAAAAACTAGCACAAGTAAACTGGAACTATATACTAAACACAACAATTAACACCTAAATGCNTAATGTAAGATTTTTATACATTAGATGTCAGAAAAGAATATAAAAATCATAATAAATAATTTAATCAGATTTAGTCAATAATAATTACTAATCAATTATCAAATATATTAATAATGCTTCTTAAGTATCACATGAATTTCTCAGCACACATATTGTTATAAAAATATCATTAATCGTCAGCATATACCTATCATCAATTTAACTCATATATTGAATGGTTATTACAATCTACAATACACTATCCAGAACCTGTAACTGGTGCGTGACGCGTATATATTGTATACTGCTGTTGACGAATGTTTTCGAACAAACTCTTTGCTCTTCTTCAGGTCAACTGGAATTCCCTGGACAGAGTGTATTCTATTTGTTATTTGGTTATTACAATTTTACACTCTTTTGAGAAATAATTTTTGACATTTTACAAACTCTAGTGCAAAGGTCATTTCTTTGATTATTTTTTATCAAAAAATCAGTCAACATTTGCAAGATGTTGAAAAATGCAATTTTCTAAAAAAACAATGCTTTCAGATATTTCAAATATAATACAGTGGTACCTCAGGATACGAATGCCCCAGCGTATGAAATTTTCAGGATACAACATGAAATTTGAACATAATTTTGCTCCACGATATGAACAAAAACTCACCATACAATGTTACATTAGTTTGCAGCGCCATTTTTTATTCACTTCTGTTCATTGGTCTCAGTCCACGAGTTTGTTTCGTCATGGAAGAAGGATCTCGCTCGATAAAGGAAATCTTGAGGTATTATCAGAAAGTGACTGATTTTATCGAAAAGAAACATACCAAAAAGGTTCACACTGGCCATAATTCTGCTTGGAATAATGACATTTGCCTAAGTCATTTTAGAAACATTTTAAAAAGTAGGCAAAGCCAAACCTCTTTGGATAGATATTTTACCAAGTGACCTCTATCCAGTGAAAGTGCTAGTAGAAGTGATGGAAAAACGGCAAAAAGCAGTGAATAAAAAATCTAAAAAATAAAACATAAAACAAAAAGTTAAAAAATTAGTGTTAAATCATTTTTAAGTTAACTTACATAACATAATGTAACAATAAGTTTTAGTATCATTTTCCCTTCTCCTTCGCCACCAATTTACATCTCCACCGACATCTATCCGCAAAGGTAAAGTGCAAATAAAACTACATTTTTTTTTTTTTATCAAATTATTATTCTATTATGGTCATTTATACATTTACAACTACAAAATGCATTTTTCAGTGTTTTCCTTACTAAAGTTATTTTTTTTCAAAGTACTACTTAGCTTTAATTTGAGTGTATTTTTTGTGTTGGAATGAATTATTTGGTTTTACATGTAATCGTAGGGGAAAAATTATTCACCTTATGACATTTTCATGATACAATCTCAGTTTCAAAATGGATTAATTTCGTATCCTGAGGTACCACTGAATGTGTGCACTTTGAGAAACACACATCGTTAATCTTAAAAGACACTGTGGCCATTTGGCCTTTTTCAAATGCCACAAAAATACAAACTAAACAAACAACAGAGGAAGAAAAAGCATATGAAAATTAGCAAAAGAAAAAGAAAAAAAAATACAAATGCATTAATAGCTAAGAAAAAATTTCACTAAATTGCACTAAAACAGAAAAGCATAGAATAGTCAAATCCTTCGGAAATTTTCTTCCCCTCTTCCTACATTTTTCCTTGTTTTTTGGTGCATATCAATTATTGTTTTATTTTTTTAAATTTTAAGTATGCAGGAAAAAGTGTTTGATCTGCAGAATTATTGGTTTTTCAGTTAAAATGTTTTTACTTTAAAGCTCTGGCTGAGGGGGTTTTTTATGTTTAAGTTGAATTTCCTCTTGTTAGTTATCTCTTGAAAATCTTTACATAACAAGTTCCAGTATTTTATCATTTGAAAGTTTTGTTGAGGATTTTAAGAAGTTATGGTTTAGAGCAGGGGTCTTCAACCTGGGAGTTCTGCAAGTGATCACTATTTACTCAGCCAAAATGCATGTAAAATGGAAGTCATCTATATAAGGAAATTTTCATGTAGGAACGGGGTAGTGGACTGTCTTATTAAAATATTAGATTAATATAATATTAGGTAAAAATTACAATATTAATATAAATTAGATATAAAAAGGCAGTTGATTTTAAAAAATAAATAAAAATAATATTTTATGGATAAAATAAAATCTTGAAATTTGGTAGTCACGTGCTTCAAATACACCAATCAAGACGCATGATGTCGCATATTAGTTCTGTTAATCTCATTCTGTATGTTAAATACAATCACATACAAGCGTACGAGTGAGTATTTATTTTGTTTTTATATCATAATTGATAACTTTTATTATTTATTTACAATTTAATTAGACTACCGTAGCAATAATGAATATGTGGTTGAAAACTGGTAAGCTTCATTCCACGGATGTGGGAACTAGTTTCGCTACTACTGTTGAAAATGAACTAGATGTTAGTACCAAAAAGTCATCTGGTGATTTGGATTTACCCATTCGTAAAAAGCAGAAGTATAATAAAGAATACATAAAATTTGATTTTGCATGGATTGGTGATGAAAATGAACCAAAAGGGTTATGTGCTGAATGTGAACATGTGACAACATGTTCACATTCAGCTTGCAAGAGCTTGTTGTCTTCATCAACAAGCTCTTGTAGTGAAGAAGATACCAGAAGAGCTAAAAGACACTTAATGATTGTGTTAAAATTATAAATTTTATCAAATCAATACCATTAAATTCAAGAGTTTTCAATTTATTGTGTGAAAGTATGGGAAGTTTACATAGAACACTACTGTTACACACAGACATCCGTTGGTTATCTCATGGAAAAGTGTTAGCACGATTTTGTGAATTAAAAGATGAAATAAGAATTTTCTTATCTGAACATGCACCTCAATTAGCTCAAAAAATTAAATGATGCAGTTTGTATTCAGAAAATGGTATATCTAGCAGATATTTTTACCTATTTAAATGGGCCCAACACATCACTCCAAGGAACAAATATCAATATTTTCAAGATAAAATTGACACTACTCTTTTGAAATTGAAATTTTGGGCAGATTGCATTTTGAAAGAAAATATTGAATGCTTTCCTAGTTTGCACAATATTTTAGTAGACAGTAATGCTAATCTCGATAAAAATGTAAAAAATAATTTGGTCCAACATTTATTGATCTGAAAAAACATTTCTTGAATATTTTCTTGTTCAAATTATCTTGGATTCAGAATCCTTTTCAAGACTGACACCTCCAAACTCCCAATAAAAAAAAAAGAACAACAAATTGATATATTAACTGACACTCAATTGAAACTAAAATTTAATCAAATTGATATTATGCATTTTTGGATTGACATTAGAAATGAATATCCTGAAATTGCCAAAAGAGCTGTGAAACAGCTAATGTAATTTGTATCAACCTATATATGCAATAAATCTCTCTCTTTGTATGCTGCCACAAAAACAAAATACAGAAACAGATTGGATGCTGAAGATGACATTAGGCTGCAGATTTCAACAATTATTCCCGATGTAAAAATGCTTTGTGATAAAAAAATAAGCACACAGTCAAGTCATTAAAAGAATTTTCTTTTTATTAATTTGTTATAATATAAAATATTGTTCCTTTTGTTAATTATTCATAAAATGTATTCTAGAAAATAAATAAAATAAAACCTGATTTGCTACCTCACTATTCTTATTATGTTTGTATTAAGATTAAATAAAGATACAAGAATAATTTTGCAAATTAGAGTATAAAAAAGCTTTGATAAACTATTTTATATGCTACTTAAACATGAGGTTCCTTCAAGAAAACCATGAGCTCGAAGGGTTCCTAAAAGTGTAAAAGGTTGAAGACCCCTGGTTTAGACTATGGCAGTAATTTTCCTTTCTGCAATGATTTTCAATTATGCTTAGAAGATAACTGTTGTGTGTTTTAAGCTTTATAAATTTAAAGAAGAGAAGTACAGTTTTGCTTTGCGTATAAAGTTTTTATGTTGTCAATTTTTTCTTGTTGATAACAATAGGAAGTTGATTCGTAGTAGTTTAATTTGAAAATGGCTCTCATTAATGATTTTGTTGTATTTGTAGATGGTTAGCGATATAGTCTGATGCAGTTCCCCATATAGTTATACGCTATTGAATTTTAATTCTTTACAGATATGAGTCGTTATATATATATAATGACTCATATCTGTAAATATCAAAAAATTTTTAATAAATAAAATAAATGCTGCAAGTACCTACTTCACTGGGTTTTTATTTGTTCATACATTTATATGTAACTAGCTGCAAGGACCCGCTTCGCTGGGCAAAAAGTAACGATAGTGAAGATTAAGATAATTACATTATAGCCAATCTTTCCCGTTTTCACAGAATGCAAGAATTAGGTCCCCCGTTTCCAGACTAATTAGAGAATTTTTACATCCAGTCAAATGAACTATTTTCAATTTGATCAATTTTCTGGAACGTTTACAATCGTTCTATAATCAAACCAATATTCGAATTTTATGTTCAAATTCAAATTCGAATATTGTTCGAATTAAATTCGAACAAATTCGAATATAACATTCGAAATAGAAAACCACTTTCAACCACTTTCAGCCCCATATCTCCCGCACTCTTATAGCTATCGAGACACAACCACCATAGTGCACGAATGGAGACTTGGGGCTACTACCACATACAAACACCATTCATGTGCGATGTGTAGTTTTGGCTGAAAAGTGAAATATAGGGACACACACGTCCATTTTTATATATATACTAGCTGCAAGGACCCGCTTCGCTGGGTTTTTATTTGTTCGTACATTTGTATGTAATATAGTTTTTTTTTTTTATATATAAAAGACTGTTTTTCTAAGTAATCTAGAATCTAGCTGCAAGGACCCGCTTCGCTGGGCAAAAAGTAACGATAGTGAAGATTAAGATAATTACATTATAGCCAATCTTACCCGTTTTCACAGAATGCAAGAATTAGGTCCCCCGTTTCCAGACTAATTAGAGAATTTTTACATCCAGTCAAATGAACTATTTTCAATTTGATCAATTTTCTGGAACGTTTACAATCGTTCTATAATCAAACCAATATTCGAATTTTATGTTCAAATTCAAATTCGAATATTGTTCGAATTAAATTCGAACAAATTCGAATATAACATTCGAAATAGAAAACCACTTTCAACCACTTTCAGCCCCATATCTCCCGCACTCTTATAGCTATCGAGACACAACCACCATAGTGCACGAATGGAGACTTGGGGCTACTACCACATACAAACACCATTCACATGCGATGTGTAGTTTTGGCGGAAAAGTGAAATATAAAATATAGCTATAGCCTGTGTAAACCGGAATCGCAGTGTACCGAATTTTTTCCCTTTAGGCAGTTTCCGTTGCATTCAGGTTCCGTTTTAGACAGGTTTTATTGTATATATAAATACAATATTATGAGAAAATAAGTCACGCATTTTAAAAAGACAGAAATACTAATAATTGTTTTACTATAAAGAATAAAGTAAGAAAAAATAGTTTGTTTATTGTCCAAAAAACTTAATTGAGATAAGGATTCAGTTTAATTTCATAACAAATGCTTTGGGATACAATGCTTTATAGCAGTGATTCTCAAACTTTTTCGATCCACCGCCCCCTTTGTTCCATAAAGTTATACCCAACGCCCCCTAACCCATTTTCTCTTGTGTGAGAAAAGGATAGGATTGGAAATATTCTTAGGAAAACTTTTCTATGAATCTCACACTTTGTGCCCTTACTGTACATTGTTCTCATCATCTGGAAACCATTAAATGCAATGATTCCTCTTATCAGCCCCAATTTTGCCTTTGGTCATTGTTCAATATCCTGCCTCTATCATAGATCTATTCATCGCGCCAGAAGGGGGCGTTATTGCTTACTTTGAGAAACGCTGAGCTAAAATAAAAGTCAATGTGTTAGAAATATTCAAGTTGTGACCTTCAATAAAAAATAAAAAATATAGAAAATGTCAAAATTTTATATATATTCCGTCGAATTTATATATATAGAATTTGTCTGCCGTCGCCCCTCTATATTTCTTTAACGCCTCCCAATTCTCTTTGAGCCTTCTACTGCCCCCCTGAAAGCCTCCAGCGCCCACAAGGGGGCGTTATCGCCCACTTTGAGAAACGCTGCTTTATAGTGTGATTTCCATGTTGTAATAGTCTGTCGTTAATATTTCACTATTTACAATTAAAGTAAAGATTCAGAAACAACCAAATTTATATAAAAATAAAAATTATTTTTTTATTAATTTTATCTACTTATCACTAAAAATAACTACGGTATAGATATTTATTTTATGCAAGAATAATTAAGCTTTAAATATTTGTAAAAATAATATATAAAACTTTCTTTTTAAGTTTTCAAATCATGTTTTATAGCTTTTATTATTACTTTTTAGTATTTATAGATATTACATTATTAATTTTTACTTTTGACATAATTTTTTTTAAACTAATACAGTAGTAAAATATAGGGGAGATCGGGGCAAGATCGGCATGTTAAGCTTTACTTAAGTTTTGTGTAATAAATACTGCTGTAAACTGAAAAAAAAGCTTTGCATATTGTCTATTGGAATGTTACCTTACTATAGAACTGGTTAAAATCAGTTTGGAAATAAAAATAATTAAAATAATTACAACTTTACAAGAAGAGAGAAATTGACGAAGTTGCCCCGGGTATAGGGGCAAGATCGGCAACTTCTCTCTTTTTGTAAAGTTGTAATTATTTTAATTATTTTTATTAAAGTTGCCCCTGGTATAGGGGCAACAGTAATGGGGCAAGATAGGCACGTATATAAAATTATGTTATTAACAATGTATAAGTTGGAATTCACTATTAAAACAAAGAAATACAAATCCAACACCCATTTAATATTATTACAACGAAATGCAAGTTCAAAGACATATATACATGAATAACAAATGCAAACATGTTTTCATTTATCATCTGTTTGATTTTTATCCTTTGCTTCTAATGTGGCTTTATGTTGCCGATCTTACCCCGCTAGTCATGATTTCGAAACATTAAGTACAACCCTGAGAACAGAATGCCAAGCCACGATCTGGCCACGTGAATAAGTTGAAGTTACATCCTTCTAACAGGAAAAGTAACTTTCGTTATCATGGAATTATAACAAAACCTGCCAATTCAATATAAATGGAAAAAAAATATTATATGGAATTGAACGAAAATGAAAATTTGCTTGATAATTCAACTACGCTTGTTGGAGAACAATAAAAACACTACACTCAACAAGCCACCAATAAAACTCAACTGCCTAACCTATAACCAAAGTCTCCTTTTAATTTGTTTTTAAAAAAAAGCGCTTGACAAACTTGCCCCGCATGCCGAAGTTGCCCCGATCTCCCCTATATGTTTATTTATAAATTCAAATAAAAGTGTTTGCTAAAATACTAACTGTTCTTTCATTGTATCATTATGAAAGAACATAGGAGTTTAGACTAATATATAAATTAATTATTACTGTTTAAAATTGCAAGATTTAGCGGTTTTATATAGATTTTTTTCTGTCTAAATTAAATTAATTTGTCGCCTATTCTTTCTAAAGTCCATTGAAAGAGCTATTGTTTAGGATAAAATTGTGATTGCAATATTTGTTTCCATTTTATTTATTTGGAACTGTAAAGAAATTAATTGAATATTTGAAACGTTTTAATTCTTTAGTCTTTCCTGATGTTCTATTTTAGTATTGAAAATTTGATTATTTCTACTTATAGTTTCTAATTCTGACTTAATTTCCTGTTTAAGTTGATTAAAATGTATTATTTCGTCTTGATTTTAATAATTTAAAATGCAGCAAGATTCGAAAATACGTTTTAGAATATCATTATTTTTTGAAATTTTAATGATTATTCTCCAGATACATTTAGAAGCTTTCGTTTTAATTAAACATTTTTTACATGTTTTTATTCTCGAATATGACAAAAGGAAGAAGCTCTCGACCACAATAAGTTTTAATTTTGTAGTATTAGTAATTTTAATGAAAAAATAACTTTGTTTACTTATTTTGAATAGAAGTAGATAATATTTTAGGTACGCGTTGATACGTTAAAAATTCTGTATAATCAAAATTGACAAAATTCATTAATGTAGAGTTACTAGGTTTTAAAATAAGTAAACTAAGAGTTAAATTCTATTCAATATTAGTTTTATTTCCAAATGATGACCCGTTAGATGACCTGTGAATCACTGTAAATAACAGTTAAGCAAATTAATAAATTAGGTGACCCTAAACGTAGGAAACGTGCCAGGAGCGAAAAACTCGTGTTCCTACAATACAACAATATTCAGAATCACAATGGAAATTGAATTATCCTACAACGTGTCAAGTGATATATATTTTTGGTTCAAGTGTTCAACACTGAGACGACACCATGTAGTTATACAGCTTACAAAAGTTAACATAGTGGTATATGAGTGTTATCCTCTGAATATTAGATACTTATGGTTTTTACCTTTAGAACTTTATACTATTTCAATTGATATACAATAAGTGGAATTATTAAAAATGAAACATTGAAATAAAATCATTCTAATAATACTTTTATTCGTAGGTCTTCTCTACACCAGAAGATACACACAGAAACTATTATACAAGTTTTGTTAAATTAAAATTAGTGATATTTAATCATTTGGTCCACTATTTATCGGAATTAAACTATATTCACCTGATGATATGGTATATATTAATGTAATATTTACTTTTATAGCATCAAATAAACTTTATTTACATCCCTGATTCAAGAATTATTTATGTCGAATTTAATGATTATATTGATATAATTTAAAACTTTTCATTAATGAATTATGGAATTAATCATTAATGAAAATATAATAAAATATACAACTTTACAACAATTTTATTAAGCTCGGATTTATTTACGTTTTCTTCGTTATTATTCTTTCCTATCGCGTTCTTCTCTTAGATTCTTATATCTTTCTTTCTTCTTCATTTCTCTATTTTCTATTATAATTGTGATCTTTCACTGCAGTAGGATTACGTCTTTTTCCATTAATAAGGTTAAAGGCGGATTTAATGATTCCTTTGCACGGTATTTTTGTCTAATTATACCAAATACATTGTAACATTAAAAATGACAACTCTGAAAATATGTTTTCATCAGTAAACAATGTTCCTTGTTCAATTTATCTGTAATAAAAAATATCTTGGATAAAATGATCACTACATCTTTGGAGATTTTTTCTTCAAAGGCTTTGAAGAAAAAATCACTTATTTCTAAACATGTAATCTGCATATTACTTCGAAATATTATGTAATTAAAATTAAACAGAAATTTATTGATTTATTTGTTACAAAGTGATGTCTGTAGACAATAAAAGCCTCCCTCATATAACAAACCCAAATAAAAGATAAAGTACAATGGCAAAAATACAATAAAGATAGTCTATAATTCTTTACAATATCGTTTTATCGTAAATTAGTTTTACGCTATGATGAAATAATAATTTTCGCTTTCTATAAAGGAAATTATAAAATTATTATCTGTCATTTATATACAGTGAGTTATTTATATTAAATCTAATTCATTATTTATTCAATAATAATTATTCACTTATACAATACTATATAATAATCAACATAATAAAATAATAATTAAATAATTTCATAATTTCTAAAAAGAGTAATAAAACGAAAATGACAATTAATTCAAATTTTATATATTTCTTTTCTTAATTTAATAATCATCATCAGACATCTTATCAAATCTTTCCACTTTTCATATACTTAATACGTTGGATGGTTCGTATAAAAATTTGAAACGATAATATGTTGTTTTTCTGAGATTAAATTAGGTCAGAGTTAACAGATATGTCCTGTTATCGTCATAAATTGTATGTGTTATTTAAGTTAATCTAGCAAGTAAAATATGCTATAACTGATCTGAATTATTCATACATCCGTGCTACAGAATTCAAGAATGAATATTTCATCTGATAACGTTTACAGGTGAGTAGTATTAACTTTTTAAACATTTCAATAAATTATTTTTAATTCTAAATACTGAGTAAGTTACAATTATTAATATAGTCACAACAAAGAAGAAAAATCAGAAGATATAACCGATGTAATTGGACATTGGGGTAAATGGCAGTTAATATTGATGATATCTGTTGTATACATAAACATACCTGCCGCGTGGTATAATTTAGGAATGGCTTTCTTGGCACCGAATGTCGATCATTGGTGTGCAAAACCACCGGAATTTTCCAATATGTCAACGGATGAATGGAAAAATTATAGCATTCCCATAGTAATAAACAACAATAAACAATCTTACAGCAAGTGTGAAATGTATAGTTCCATAGAGAAAGAAAATAGAACTCGGATACCGTGCAAATCATGGGATTACGATCATTCATTTTACAGATCCACCATAGTCGAAAAAGTAAGAAATTTTTTCACATATTAATGTGACCATATTATTATAATATTTAGCCTATAAATGTATTTTAAATCACCTAGAGACAATTATATTGATATAAACATCTATTTCTAGTAACTGATTTAGCTTTTAATATTGGGAATATTTTTCAGTGGGATTTAGTATGTGAGAAATCTTGGTTATCATCTTTAGCTCAATCCTTTTATTTTTTTGGATTTTTAGTAACTGTGTTTGTTGGAGGGCAGTTATCTGATAAGTACGTTTCGTTATTCATTTTGAGTTTTATTACTTAATATATTTTAAAAAATTATTCTAAAATTTAAAAATAATATTTGTATAAATAGATTTGGAAGGAAACCCATCCTTTATTTATGTATAATATGGACATTTGTCTTTGGTGTGATATGTACATTTTCTGAAAATTTCTGGTTATTTGCAATATGTCGATTTTTTCTTGCACTTGGAAGAGCATCGACATTTTTAATTGTATACGTCCTTTGTAAGTATAATTCTCTATAATTTAAATATTTATATACAATACTTTAAATTAATTTCATCTCCTGTGTTTAGTAATGGAAGTTGTTGGTAAAGAATATAGAGTTATCGTTGGATTATTTGATAAATTAGGATGGGCAGTAGGACAAATGATTCTTCCGGGTCTTGTTTGGCTTCTTAGAGATTGGTTTTATCAAGAATTGGTATCGTTTTTACCATATATCATTATTCTCCCTTTATGGTGGTAAGTATTTTAGTTATTATTTCTGAATATAGTTTGATTTAGACGAATGACTATTAAATTTTTTATTAAAGGATCACCCCAGAATCCCCAAGATGGCTTTTATCTAAAGGAAGAGTTGATGAAGCGGAAAAAATTGTTAAAAAAGCAATTAAAACAAATAAGCGAAATATCGAAAATCTAAATGAAAAATTAAAATCTATATCTGAAAAAATTGTGAAAGTAATTAAGGCCATTATCATTTTCTAATAAGCGAACAATTCTTCTTTATTTCATTTTCTTAGTATACTTTTTTTATATTTCTTTAATATGACACTAAAATTAACTTTTCTAAATTTATTTCTGAAATGTTTTGTTAATTTCAGGAAAGTGAAGGGAAGGATAATAAACAGGTAACATTTCTGGATGTAATGAAATGTCCTAATTTACGAAGACTTACTTTAATTTTATACATAGTTTGGTATGTGTCATTAATATTTTATAGAGTTTTCATTATAATCCTAACAAACTTATTTCTATATTTATTTATAAATTCTTAAATCTTATTTCTTTCAATTTGATCACATTAAATTATATGAAATAAGTCGAAGAAAATTATATAGAAAATTGGGGACGGTAAATATCTTTCTGCTTTTGATGGAAATGTCGGGTGTAGTTTATTTATTTGTCCGCTTTGGATACAAATACTAAATTCTGTAAGCTATTTCGAAATTACGAATCCACTATGTATCTCAACCCGACAATCTGGTTAAGATATTTCATGAAATCGTTTAAACAAACATGACAGTTTAGACTCAATGATTGCTGACAATGGAAACTGTGGAACCATAGCTACACCATACATCAACAAATTTTCTTACTTTATAACGCATTTAAGTATATATAACAGTTCTAATTTTCCTGAGAAATAATTTCAGTGAAAAAAAAAATTAGTAGTTTCCTGAATTTTATTTATTTATTGCTTCTAGAAATTAGAACAGGTGTCGAACGCTGATCACTTCCGCTTTCCCGGCAAACAACTGCCAGGAAAGCGGAAATGATGAACGTTCGACACCTGTTCTAATTTCTAGAAGCAATAAATACACCAGCGTGTGGAGGTCTTTGTTGGCAAACTGTTTGTTTGTTATGGCAACGTAACATTTGTGCAATCTGCCTAGGGAGGTCTTTTTAAGGGGAACTGGCTTCTATTTAGGCGTTATAGACGTGGAGAAAACCCGGAAAACTCCACGTGGCCAGTCCGTCCTGAGCGAGGAGCGAACCCGAAGACCGCTTGGCCACTGGCGGTATACTGTGGAAGTATATGAAACTTGTCTTCTTCCCCGATAGGCATCTTCCTTCGACCCACTTTATATTTTAGTGAAGAATAGAAACCTTCTATATAACGAATACAAATAGAGTAGATAATTTTATTAAACTAAAGAAACGTGTATAATTAACATTATATAAAACTTATTAGTATCATTAAAGTCCTTCGAGAAGTCCGCTTTGCAGAAATAAAATTATTCATGATCTTTTTCTATATGTCAATAATCTGTAATTAAGATTAAAATATTTATCATGACAAAATGTTTAATAAACTTTTTCATATCTCTTAAATTCACGTTACAAAAGAAAATTCCTACAATAGTATATAAACTGGTGATTTCGAGTATTCTATAAAATATTTTATAAGAATTTTANTCCTGTAAGCTTTTTCGATGTAAATTATGTAAGTCTGGTTTGTAAAGACGAATATAAATAACTTCCTGTTAGACTTTTTTTAAAGATAAGATATTTTGATTAATTTTAGACATCGAATTGAAAAAAATACTTAATATCATATATTACTTATACTTTGTAAGATCATTATAAAATAAATAATTGCTCAAAAATGGATTAGCAGAAATCAATAAGATCATTCCTTATAAGACTTTATTTACTTGTGATTTACTATTGATATTATTATGATTTCATTTGAAAAATTTAAACAAATCCTATTTTTGAGTATAAAAATTACTATTATATTTAGAATAATTATTTTTAATTATAAAAACACAAATCAATTAACCACTGTTGATAATGTAAAGACTGTGACGTTCCTTCTATATATTCAATTGTTATACTGAAGTACAGTACATACATATTTTAATAACCAGAAAACACATTTTATAATTATCCTGAATGTTAAATTTCTTTAAATTTTTTATTAGTTCGTTTGTATTTTTAATACTAAATTCCGATGTTTCTGTTCTATTTAATTTTTCCTTAACAAATTTTTCTAAACAACTTAAAACATAATTTTTAATATCTAGGCTAGATTTTACATTCTGTATTAATATAACGTACTAAATATTTTAAAAATTTACCAAAATTACTTTTAAACATTGAAATTCTTCTAGGATATCGAACGTATTAGCCTATTATGGATTATCTTTCTCAGCTGATGATATTGGAGTAAATATTTTGTTGTTCTTCTTTCTCTCTGCCTTAGTAGAAATACCGGCAGGATTCTTCTATTTTTTCATTCAGAGATTCATTGGTAGAAGATACACACAAATTGCTTCTATGTTAGTAACTGGATTGACATGCCTTATTGCTATTGCTATCCCCGAAGGTGCGTATTATGTATCATTTTCATCCGTATTACCTTTCATATTTTTACATCTATGGCTTACAATTAAATATTATTTTAGACATTCCTATCGCTATCACTGCTTTGGCAGTAATTTCGAAGTTTGGCTTATCTGTATCCTTCACATCTATGTATTTATTATCTTCGGAAATCTACCCCACTGTCGTTCGTAATGTGGGATTAGGATCGTGTTCCATGATGGGAAGAGTAGGAGCTGTAATTGCTCCCTTCATGAAAGAAGCGGTAAGTAATAAGAATTTCTGTTCGTTTATTTGTATAAATAAAATAATAAATTAAATAATTATTTTTCTATTTTTTAGGGAAATGATGTGCATAGAGCTTTACCATTAGGATTATTTGGTTCGATATCTCTTATTGGAGCTGCTTTGGTATTATTCTTACCAGAAACTAAAGATTCGGAATTAACAGATACATTGGCGCAAGGAGAAGTTATAGGAAGGTTTGTAATTTAAGAATCTGTTTTACTTATTGATAATTTAAAATTTTTAAGGAAAAAAATTAATGAATATTTTGAAAACAAATCAATATTATTGCTTTTAAATTGCAGCCACACACGTCACATCTTACGAAGAAAATCGGAAAATGAAGTACAAATTGAATTAAAACGCAATAAAGAATAGTTATTTAATATTCTATAAATATTTTAATAATCAACTTTTATATTATTTTATTAAAGAATTAAATAAATACTCGATAATTACTAGTATTTTCTTTACCTTAAAATTATTACATTACATTTTAAACGGACTTGAAACCATTAGTCATGATAGAAAATATAAAATAAAAATTGACATTCGCTTTAAAAATGTCTGGTTTTAAGTTTATAATCTCTCAAGCATGTGATCGGCGGGTTGTGTTAATAATTCTGTGAAAGTGAAAATGCCACTCAATCTCAAATTCGAACGAGTGGAAAGAAAAATAACAGAAATAGTCATTAGTGGTTCTGGAAGGAAAAGAACAAGACGAATACGGTCTTGCATGTAGATTATTCCGGCATCATGCTGAATAGCTCAGTCAAAGCATGAGACTAGAAAAAACCGTTATGGTGAAGTAGAGAGAAAGTTGAGATCAACACAATCCATACTATGCCCTCCCAAAAGTCTATTGGATGGTCGCAGTTTCTCCAACCAGATCCAACGATCGTAACACAGGATACTAAGAAAATAGCCGAAGAACCAGGCCTAATAATCTACCAAGAAGTCACATCTATTCCAGTCTTTCGAGACGGAAAGTCGAAGCCTTTACTACGTAAATATGAATGAAAATAAATTCTGTCATAAAAATTTTACAGATAAAAAATTAAAATGAANCGAAAATTTCTGAAAGTTTGCAGGAAGGTTTGTAAATTAGGGGATTGAAACTATTAAATTTTGGTGGTTAAAGATCGAGGAGTGGGGAGATAAAGGGGTTCGTGTGTCATATTTCGAGTAGGGTCGAACTTAATGACGATTTTACTCGTTATTAGCATTTACAATTGTTTCTATAAACCAACCTATACCCTCAATATTAAACCTTTTCTCATTTTATAATAATAAAAAACATAAAAAGTTTTTAATAATAAAATATCATAAGAGATGATGCCGCACACGCAGTTTTAAATGTTACCGGGAAAGTTAACAAGTCCCTTGCTGGATTTTTTTAACTCGTTTAAAACATCAATGGCTCACAAGCTACAGTTACAAATTTTGTTCCTTAACCTTCACCTCATCCATTAAACGAAATAGACACCAACACACGGAATGTTTTTGCCGTTTTACTTTTCCGGCTACATAACAAAGGAAGATATTATAATTATATTATTATAAATATAACTTCTTTATATAAGCAAACATCTTTGTGTATAGCATTATTTACGTATATATTAAAACCGTTCACATGGGGATTTTCGCTGCTTTATTTATCACATATAAAGCAGTGACAAACATTTATTCAGTCTTTTGGATAGAAAAATGAGTCATTCTGTTTATCAAAGGAATGAATAACAACGCTCTAACTTACATAACGTTTTTGAAAACATCTCAACCGTTTTAATACATCGTAACAATTTGCACACCCATCCATCCGTATCTGCGTTATGTAATTTATGGACATCATATGCTTATATAACAAATAATAATTTAAAAAGTGAAATTCCATTTGTTTAACTTGTGTTACTGCTAGCCCAATCCCTAACTCTTGTAAATCAATTAGATATATTACAAACTTTATCTCGACTTCCGTGGGTATCCAAGCTTAAAAAGCAAGCTTAGCAATGTCAATATCGACACTTTTACTAGCGTCGTGAAGACCTGCATTATCATTCTGGTTAACTTGATTTACTTGGTGTTTAAGGATGCTTCCAAAGTATTCTAAACTCCTTCGAAGCCCTGTAAATGGTCTACTTTTCCGGTAAGACCTTGTTTATGTATTCTTCAGGTGTCGTAATTTCGCCGATTCTTAGCTCCTCCTATCTTTGTATTGCCCAGACATGTTCTTGGTCTATAACAAAATGAACAATATTCATAAGCGTTTAGCTTTAAAACAAAGAGCTCAAAGAAATTTAGATACACTAAAAATTGTCTAGTCGTATGTTATTTTTTTTTTTATAAAATAGCTTTTCATTGTCATAAATAGTATGAAAATAGTAAGTTACATATTTTAAATTTCTATGTAATGTATAGTGACTTATCTATTTTACTTTAGATTTCATGTATTTTGAATATTTTATTCCACATGCCTTCTTGATGGTGGCTATTATTTCGATTGGAACACCACTATTCGGCTACTATTTTGCAACAACAAATGCTTTGTAACAGCGTCAAAAAAAATTGAAAAACTACCACGATATTGTCAATCTTTACCCTACAGTTTAACCAAATCATTTGCATGTTAATTACGGAATGTTTCCAACAACTGTTAATTTGAAAAAACAAATTTATAACTAAAATATAGATGATCGTGCATGTTTACAGGATGACGAATGTAAAAATATACGCTCTCTCTTTTTCTCCTATGTGTAAAACAATTGTAGCACACATGAAAAATTTGTCATCTGTTAGTTTAAGTTAAAACGTAAATGATGTGAAATTTCAATTTTACTAGAATAGAAATATTAATTATAATAGACTTTAATCAATAGCTTTGCCATAATAACGTTCTGTTGTCTGACATATTTTATTTCATTTGTGTTTATTTTTTAACTTCAAATGAAAATATAACAATTTTCAAATAAGTTGTAAGTGATCTTTCTGTATTTTCAGAATCGAATTGATGTACCATAAATGAACCTAACCAGAGAAAGTAAAAGCGATGTCAGACATTAAAAGGGAGGTAATGTATGTCTATGTTATTGTTAACAAGAGAAAAAGAAATTTAACAATTTTATTAATTTAATAGGCAAAAAGTAAACTTAGTATTAAAGAATATTATTTTATTAACTAGCGTGTTCGTGTATTAACTGAATAAATGAAATTCTTAACTCGTTAGAACATTTCTATATGTTTAAAGAACTGTAGTTCGAAAATTAAGCTATTTTTTATATTGATATAACCTATATCTTGTTATATTAGGGTTTATAATTTTTGTTTTTTCTAATAAATTAATATTTCTCTTGCATATAATTATTTACTAGTAGATTATATGATCAGTGATTAATATACTTAAGCCTATATATCACTTATAATTATATAATGATATATAGGCTTAAGTTTATAATTATATAATTATAGACTTTGCGGAACGTATGGGTCGTAAATGTTAGTACTTACGATTTCCGTTTAGAGTTTCACATATTTCTTGGTATTTTGTATTTATAAATATATTTGAATTATATTTATAATAATTGTATAACTCTTATAAAATTAAATTAGGTTAGCGTTAACAGAGAATATTCTGTTTCCATTGTTTGTGCATTCACCTAGCAAGTGAAAATAAACCATACTCGTAACTGATTTTATATATTCCTTGAATATATATCTCTAGTACAGAATTCAACAATGAATATTTCATCTGATGATAGTCTAAAGTAAGTATTACATTCTAAGATATCTTAACAAGCTTTTTTATATATAAGTTTTCTCAATTATACTAGTTAAGATGCATTTAAGGCTATCTATTATCAATATAGTCACAACAAGGAAGAAAAATCAGTGGAGTTAACCGACATAATTGGACATTGGGGTAAATGGCAGTTGATTCTGATGATATCTCTTATTTACATTACTATACCTAGCTCATGGTATAATTTAGGAATGACTTTCTTGGCACCGAATGTCGATCATTGGTGTGCAAAACCATCGGAATTTTCCAATATGTCGACGGCTGAATGGAAAAATTATAGCATTCCCATAGAAATAAACAACAATAAACAATCTTACAGCAAGTGTGAAATGTATAGTTCCATGGAGAAAGAAAATAGAACTCGAATACCGTGCAAATCATGGGATTACGATCATTCATTTTACAGATCCACCATAGTCGACAAAGTAAGAAATGTATCCATTTTTAATGCAATAAGTATTTCAATATTTTATATTTTAATATTTTATTATTTAAAAAATTAATATATTTTTAAAGCATTTATTTCTCAGTACATTGATAATATATACAAGGGTAAATCAATAAATAACACCAGCCAAAAACAATGGTATGGCTGGTTGTTCAGGCTGGTTATTTATTGATCCATCCTTATATTTTCTATTAGCAAATACATTAACTTTTCAATATTGGAAATAATTTTCAGTGGGATTTAGTATGTGAGAAATCTTGGTTACCATCTTTTGCTCAATCCCTTTATTTTATCGGATATTTAATAAGTGTTCCCATCGGTGGGCAGTTATCAGACAAGTAAGTTTTGTTTATTTATTTCTAAGTTCTACAACAAATGTTGATCTGAAATACTCTATATATTTGATAAAATTATTCTAATATTTGTAACAATATTTTTTATAAACAGATTTGGAAGGAAGCCCATTCTTTATTTATGCTTAATATGGGCATCTGTCTTTGGCATGATATCTACTTTTTCTCAAAATTTCTGGTTATTTACAATAAGTAAATTTTTTCTTGCATTTGGAAGAGCATCTGCATTTTTATCCCTATATGTGCTTTGTACGTATTGTTTGCTATAATTAAAATATTTACATATGATATTTTTCTATAATTAATATCTTTAATGCTTAGTACTAGAAATTGCTGGAAAAGAATATAGAGTTATCGTTGGATTATTTGATAAAGTAGGATGGGCACTAGGACAAATTATCCTTCCAGGGATTTTTTGGTTTCTGAGGGATTGGTTTTATCAAGAATTGATATCTGTTTTATTCTATATTATTTTTCTTCCTTNGTACATATTTTAAATTTCTATGTAATGTATAGTGACTTATCTATTTTACTTTAGATTTCATGTGTTTTGAATATTTTATTCCACATGCCTTCTTGATGGTGGCTATTATTTCGATTGGAACACCACTATTCGGCTACTATTTTGCAACAACAAATGCTTTGTAACAGCGTCAAAAAAAATTGAAAAACTACCACGATATTGTCAATCTTTACCCTACAGTTTAACCAAATCATTTGCATGTTAATTACGGAATGTTTCCAACAACTGTTAATTTGAAAAAACAAATTTATAACTAAAATATAGATGATCGTGCATGTTTACAGGATGACGAATGTAAAAATATACGCTCTCTCTTTTTCTCCTATGTGTAAAACAATTGTAGCACACATGAAAAATTTGTCATCTGTTAGTTTAAGTTAAAACGTAAATGATGTGAAATTTCAATTTTACTAGAATAGAAATATTAATTATAATAGACTTTAATCAATAGCTTTGCCATAATAACGTTCTGTTGTCTGACATATTTTATTTCATTTGTGTTTATTTTTTAACTTCAAATGAAAATATAACAATTTTCAAATAAGTTGTAAGTGATCTTTCTGTATTTTCAGAATCGAATTGATGTACCATAAATGAACCTAACCAGAGAAAGTAAAAGCGATGTCAGACATTAAAAGGGAGGTAATGTATGTCTATGTTATTGTTAACAAGAGAAAAAGAAATTTAACAATTTTATTAATTTAATAGGCAAAAAGTAAACTTAGTATTAAAGAATATTATTTTATTAACTAGCGTGTTCGTGTATTAACTGAATAAATGAAATTCTTAACTCGTTAGAACATTTCTATATGTTTAAAGAACTGTAGTTCGAAAATTAAGCTATTTTTTATATTGATATAACCTATATCTTGTTATATTAGGGTTTATAATTTTTGTTTTTTCTAATAAATTAATATTTCTCTTGCATATAATTATTTACTAGTAGATTATATGATCAGTGATTAATATACTTAAGCCTATATATCACTTATAATTATATAATGATATATAGGCTTAAGTTTATAATTATATAATTATAGACTTTGCGGAACGTATGGGTCGTAAATGTTAGTACTTACGATTTCCGTTTAGAGTTTCACATATTTCTTGGTATTTTGTATTTATAAATATATTTGAATTATATTTATAATAATTGTATAACTCTTATAAAATTAAATTAGGTTAGCGTTAACAGAGAATATTCTGTTTCCATTGTTTGTGCATTCACCTAGCAAGTGAAAATAAACCATACTCGTAACTGATTTTATATATTCCTTGAATATATATCTCTAGTACAGAATTCAACAATGAATATTTCATCTGATGATAGTCTAAAGTAAGTATTACATTCTAAGATATCTTAACAAGCTTTTTTATATATAAGTTTTCTCAATTATACTAGTTAAGATGCATTTAAGGCTATCTATTATCAATATAGTCACAACAAGGAAGAAAAATCAGTGGAGTTAACCGACATAATTGGACATTGGGGTAAATGGCAGTTGATTCTGATGATATCTCTTATTTACATTACTATACCTAGCTCATGGTATAATTTAGGAATGACTTTCTTGGCACCGAATGTCGATCATTGGTGTGCAAAACCATCGGAATTTTCCAATATGTCGACGGCTGAATGGAAAAATTATAGCATTCCCATAGAAATAAACAACAATAAACAATCTTACAGCAAGTGTGAAATGTATAGTTCCATGGAGAAAGAAAATAGAACTCGAATACCGTGCAAATCATGGGATTACGATCATTCATTTTACAGATCCACCTCGATATCTGTTATTGGAGCTGCTTTGGTATTATTCTTACCAGAAACTAAAGATTCAGAATTAACAGATACAATTTCAATTAATTAAAAATGTTTAAAAGAGAGGAAATAAACAATTTATTCACTTTTATTTCTCTTTTTTTCTAGCCTAGTTCCTTTCACGTTTATATCCATTTTCTTCTATTTTCTACTCATTTTCTCTCTTTTTACTTTCCCAGCTGGCAGAGAGAAAGTATAGCGCTAGGTAAAAAAAAAAAGAACCCGTCCCCAGGATATATTTTTGGGCCCAGGGGACCTTGAAACGTCAAGAAATGCAAAAAACAAAATTGCGGTTGTTTTCTGTATGTATTGATGTTAATCTGTATATGAAGGGCATTATTTTGTTTCCCTTCTTTGAAGCTTAATAACTCCCGTGCTTATTGTTGAAAATTTCTGAAATTCTGCATGGAGGTTTGTTTATGAGGGGGAATGACGCTTGTAAATTTTGGTGATTAAAGGTCAAGGGGGTGAGGAAATAGAGGAGGTCAGTGCCATATCTCCAATAGGGTCGGACTTAATAAAGACTTTACTCATTAACATTTATAATATTTTTGTGAATCGTCTCTACCCTCAAAATTAAGCTTTATGCTGTTTCATAATTATTAATAATATAAAAAGGTTTTAAATAAAATATCATAACAGATAGCGCTACATACGTAGTTTTAAATGTTGCCGAGAAAGTTAAGCAACTCGTTGCTGGATTTTTTGTCTATTATTTCTTTTAATAAGTTTCTATCTTTCTCTGTTGCACTTATATTTTTGGAAACAGTATAAAGTTTCTTTGGTTTTCTGTATATATAGGTGTTTTACTGAAACTCATTTTACAACCTTTAAGTGCTCAGTTTGTGTAATGTCCGATTATTATTTTTCTGTATGTATTAATGTTTGATTGTACATATAATCTTTGCATATAATTGCAAAATTTCGTGTCTTATGTCTTGTCAAAATTCCATTTCTACAGCAATAAATTTATCTTGATTCTTTTAATCTAGTATGCAGATTATTGATGTATAAACAAGTGTGCTGTACATTTAATTTGCATTTTAATTAATATATTACCATTATATAATGTTATAAATTTATATGTTGAATTATTACTTTACAGAATCGTGAATATTTCTGATAACGGTGTCTGCATGCTTATTTTATTTTTACATTGAAAAATGACATTTTTTATACATACATATTACTTGTACATTTTTATTTATATTCTCTCTGTAATTATTTATTATATTTTTTTTAAATGAAAAATCCAGTGATTACTGCTCACCAAATAGATTTCTAGAGTATAATTTTGTTCCAGTCTTATTTAAAGTTTTTTATTTCTTCAACTAAACTACAAAATTAATTTTAGCGTAGCTTTTGTGGCTTCTATTGAGCTCCTATTGTCTATCCTTTCTTAAATTTACAAATTTTAAATCTCAACAATCATTTTTATGCTATTATAAATATATAGTGAATAAAGTCCAATTGGACTAGAAACTACCACTCCAATACGCAAGATAAACACCATAATAAAAACCCAATAATACAATGCGGTAACATAATAATAAAAATATAACAAGAGATAAAACATCGATTAAAAAAAAGTAAACAGAATTAAATATAAATAAAAAAAATTAGGTAAGGTTTAAAAAGAAAAGGTTTATATTATTTCTTGTCATATCTGTAAGAATTCTTAAACTCTAATTTATAAGGAAAATTCATAAAACAAAATTCATTTTAAAAATCTAGCAACGAGATGCCTAACTTTTCCGGCAAAAAGACTTAAAATTCAACTGTTATGATATTTTATTTAAAATTTTTTTATATTAATAATTATTATGAAACGGGATAAAGCTTAATTTTGAGGATAGAGACGATTCACAAAAATATTGTAAATGTTAATAATGAGTAAAGGCTTCATTATGTCCTATCCTATTGGAGATATAACACTGACTTCTTCTATTTCACCTGTCCCTGACCTTTCATTACCAAAATTTAATAGCATCGGTCCTCTTAATACACAAACCTTCTCGCAAAATCTCAGAAATTTTTTACTAAAAGCACAGGAGTGAACAGACTCGTACACACATAAACATCCATACATTTAGAAAAAACTCCCAAATTTTTTGCATTTCTCGACGTTTCAATGTCCCCCGAATCCAAAATGTAAACATCATTTTTGACCCACTGTCATACATTCTCTCCGTTATAACTGACGAGAAAATTAAATTTATAAAACAAAATTCTGTCGAAATATTCAATACGAACGGATAAAGAAGTGGCTCTCAGGCAACTTCTTTAGAATCGATGAAAATTTGGAGAGTTAAATAGAAAGTAAATTTAGTTAAGTTCAGAAATAAGAAGACTAGGCGCATCGGATGACCGAATTGGCAGACAATAATCAATTAATAGGCCTAATTAAAAATTAGAAAAAAAAAATATGCCTGGAAAGACTACACGCGATGAAATTACTTCACAATGTCTCCCTTTTCGAATAAGCCAAACTGTTAACTAGGGCTTTAACACGACAGCTAATTTTTCAAACATTGCATTATTACACAATTGAACTGTCATCTTTCAACCCTCAAAACATAGAATCTTCTTATCAAATATACATTATATGCGTATCGTATAAATAATTTACACTAACTTATGCGTCAAATGTATGTTAAATAAAACATAAATTTACGTCATTATGAAGATCCTGTATTAATGTAGTAATTAATTTAAATGAATAAACGTAATAAAAACTTAAAATATTTAAATATTAAAATTCTTCTAGGATATCGACTAATCTAGCCTATTACGGATTAACTTTCTCAGCTGATAATATTGGAATAAATGTTTTGCTGTTCTTCTTTCTATCAGCCTTAATAGCAATACCGGCAGGATTCTTCTATTTTTTCACTCAGAGACTTATTGGTAGAAGATACACACAAATTGCTTCTATGTTAATAACTGGATTGGCATGCCTTAGTGCTATTGCTATCCCCGAAGGTGCGTATTATGTATCATTTTCATTCGTATTACCTTTCATATTTTTACATCTATGGCTTACAATTAAATATTATTTTAGACATTCCTATCGCTATCACTGCTTTGGCAGTAATTTCGAAGTTTGGGCTATCTGTATCCTTCGAATCTGCTTATTTATTATCTTCGGAAATCTACCCCACTGTCGTTCGTAATGTGGGATTAGGATCGTGTTCCATGATGGGAAGAGTAGGAGCTGTAATTGCTCCCTTCATGAAAGAAGCGGTAAGTAATAAGAATTTCTGCTCGTTTATTTGTATAAATGATAAATTGAATAGATCTAATGATTTTCCTACTTTTTCAGTCAGACCAAGTGCATAGATTTTTACCGTTAGGATTATTTGGTTCGATATCTCTTATTGGAGCTGCTTTGGTATTATTCTTACCAGAAACTAAAGATTCAGAATTAACAGATACATTGGCACAAGGAGAAGTTATAGGAAGGTTTGTAATATGGTAAAATTAATAGTCTTAATTACTAATTTAATCATTGTTAATTGGAAATTTTTAGACGAAATTAAGCAATATTTTAAAAACAGAATTAATCTAATTGCTTTTAATTTTAGCCATTCAAGTATTATTCGATCAAAAAAATCAGAAAGTGGAGAATAATAGAATGGACAGAATGGATAGAAATAAATTAAAAATTGCTACTCAAGTTTTAATAACTAAGATTTTTAATTAATTAAGAAAAATTAATATGTTTCTCAACGATTATTTGTAAACATTTATTTCTATATAAATTCTATTATATTAAAAGCATATAAAACATTGTTTTTAATTATAATTCTACAGAAGATAAAGAGTAACTAATGCATATAAATGTTACATATAGTACACAAAATGATGAGTTTAAAATGTGATATTGTTAAAAAGAGAATTGTCTTTAAAAAATAAAACAATTATATTTATTCATTTAGCTGCAATTTGAAAAAATTGTAGACCTATAATTTTTCGCTGTCGTCCGTCCGTCTGTCCATCTTCCCTTAATCTCAGAAACGAAGTTAGATAGATGAAAGACGAGATCAGATATGAACAGAAGGTCCCGATTAACAATACAAAATCAGAATCTAACTGCAACGAACTAAAGGAGGAAGCGAAAACTGAAAAATATAATTAATAGGATTGTTCCAGCTTATTATTTACAGGTTTAATTTTGGAGGAGGGGCAGGATTGTACACATCGGTTCGAGATGACCGGTATATTTTAAAATTCGAGAGATGAAAATGTCGCGCGACGTTATCAACAGTGAAAAACAACACACATTATTCACAAGATAATTAACTTGAATTTATAATGTTTTGCTATAAATGTATAATAGATGGCAGCACTCATTCTACTAATAACAAATTAAATGCATTATCATCATCATCATCATTATCAAATGTATCCCAGATATTTAATCTCTCAGAGAGAAATGCTAATTGATAATTAGTTGAAGCTAATATTTCAACAGATGAATCTGAGTTGAAGAGAAATTTTTAAAAAAAATCAAATTTCATGAAAATTTGAGTACTCTTATCACTAGATAATATGAAGTAATAAATAATTCTTATTTAATAAATTATTAACTTTAATTAGACAGTTTGACAGAAGATATTTTGGCTAAGTCGAGAGTAATCGGATAAACATACATTAATTTGACGCTATTCTTAATAATAGATTTTTTAAGGTGTTAAAGATTGTTATCACCTGGGCTTTGTGTGTTTTATTTCTTGCATTAGTTTATCGATGAAGCGACCTTTCAAAAGCACGTGCCTTATTCAAAAATCCTTCTTCTATCATTCATTTTGAGAAAAAATCGAATTTATTCTTTCATTGAAAAAAATGAAATAAATTAACCCGAAATTGTTTTATAACAACTTTCCTAATTTTAATGCTTTAATTATAGTTTAAATGCAATTTTACTAAGACATCGTGCAACTTTGTCGTATCGCGATGGAGTTGGAAGTGGCAAGGATCGATTCTTTTATGCCTTGCACGTGCAGGTACTTTGTACTTGGCGATCCAAGAACAAAATAATCGCCATCGATTGCTTTGTTCTTTTGTTTTGTTCGATTTTCGCGCCTATTTTCCATTGGAAACATGCAATTCTATTTTTATATGATCCCTAGGCCTAAATTCCGTTAGGCGCGATCAGTCGCACCAGAGAGCACGGACATTGTCACTTTAATACCTCTGTATAAGGAAAACGAAGTCATGGACTCCTATTTAAATGGACCTTCATTACACTTTTTAATTCCGCATCGCAATTAATAGAAAATGGTAAAGTTTAATGAAAATCGATCGAACGGATTTTGAGAACGAACACAATTCTGTAAACCTCGTAAAACGCTCCGTTTTAAATATAATTAACAATTAATTTCTAATTCATTTTGATTTTTCTTAACGTAATTATTCTTTTGACATCACAACTCTCGTACTTATAATGATACGTCGCTAGGCTCTGCCCTGTAAAGTAACTGTGCGCCGTTTTATTTTATACCCGTAGATAGTGTTTTTGATGAACCACTATACTAAACTAATTATTATTAAATCTATAGAAAATGTTTTCCAGCTAATTATTAAATTTTGTGGATTACAAATAACGAAATTATTTTCTATTTTATATACACATAAATTAAAAAAAGTAATATGTAAAAACATGAAAGCATCTGTTTTTACTTTCATTTACTGTACTGTACATTATAATATAATTATTAAAACTAAACTTAAACGAAAAATAAGTACAAAAATTTTTTATTTTGAATCATTAAAATAAATCTCATTTAATTTTTATTTTAATAAACTGAATTATAGTAAAATCAATATTTAATTAATATACAACTGTTTAACATGATGAAGTATTGCAGATCTTAAATTTTAGACAAGAAACGATGAAAATTGAAGAGGAAATTCTGAAATAAAAATAAATGTATATTATTATTCTAACCAAAAAATAACCGTTTTTTTCGTTCTGAATTTACAAATTACAATGAAACTATCTTAATGTTAATTTAGATTACTTCCATATTGCAATTAAAATTTAATTCCACGATAAATATAATTAACTTAATTTATATTTAAATTTAATATTTTAATTATGATTATATTAAAAAACATTATAAATGTGGATCTTCTGTTTGTCATTATAATATTTTAAAAAGAAATAAAATAAATATGCTTCATTAAAAAAGTTGATTGCGTACAGCAGAATATTTATTAATAGAATCCTGTACTGTATATTTGTTTTACTAAACACGTGTTGTCTAACTAGTAAGTAATGACTTTTTTTCAGCTTGCAACTGTTTATTAGAGGGGGTCTTTTATTTCTACCCTTTCAGAATTGGAAGCGACTAATATTCGATAATAATGGAATACATCAAGTAACGTTTTGATTTTATTATTTGAACAATACACTCACATAACACTCAACACACTCATACTTTATTTCAGCTTCGTTATTTATTACGGGACGCTGCTTATTAGAATAAATACGGTATACAAAATAAAATGTTTGTCTGTACTTCATACACCCCTAAATCATTTGACCGAGCTGGACCAAGTAGCCTACATTTTCCTGTTTCCTTTGAGACTAACTAGTCTCGAATACTGAGGAAAATGTAGGCTACAATTAAACCTAAACACCTCCTTGACACTTCGTAATAAACGTGACAATGCTACAACTACTGGAGAATTCTAAGTATGTAATTTAATAATACTCGCTAAATAGTAAGTAGTAGACAGACTGGGTTTGCATATGTAAAAACAGATGCTGTATCTCTGACTGTCTGTCCGTCGGGAAGTGATTTAGATCATTTTTAAACTCTTTTAGATTTCTAGTTCAGTTTATAGAAAATAGAAATTTTATAACTCAAGACAATTAAAATATTGTTATTTAATTTCTTAATACAAAATTTAATAAGTTAGGTAAATTTTAATATTTTGTTTACTTCTCTATTTTAAACGTAGCTTGTATAGTTATATAAATAATATTTATAATCTATAAAACCAATAAATACTCTTCAATAGAACAGTGCTAATTAGCAAGAAATTTTAAATTATGTTAATTTTAGATAACACTTACCTTTCATTTTTGTGTATTTAGCTCTTACAACATATTTTCTTCATCAGAAGAACTATTGCATGAAAGCTTAAACATGTCGTAGATGAGATTAAAATCGCCGTTAAAAAATTATATTTCTGCATGAAATCTATAGCCGAAACTAAAATATCGTCATCCATCTTTAAAAACAGAAATATTGTTTATCTCTCTCCAACGTATAACAGGTGGTGGTATTGTGTATACAGTTGAAATATTGCAGCTTATTGGTTTAATTTAAAACGTAAATAATGTAAAATTTTTCCTCGAATGCAAATACTTTAATTTGTAAAATTATTAAATGATGTAGATTATCTGGCTCACTTTATTTTATTTTTTCTTATATTTTTTAAATAAATTAGAATAATAATCGATTAAACAATGTTATAATAATGTGTAAGTGAGAGTTTCATAATTACATGCAATCTATTTTAACAATTTGATTGACGTACAGTTACCATACATGCACCTAACCAGAGAAACTAAAAATAATACGAGGAATTATAAAAGAGATAATAAGGAATTTCACTTGAGAAAATTTCAAATATTAATTTATAAAATAAATATTTTTAAATATTCATATCATTATTATTATCATAGTATTATCATAAATTTTCTTAAAGAACTTTGCTATAATTGCCTAAAAATTTTTTGATAGTAACAGACACTAAATTAGCTATTTAGTCGATTAGTCGATCATAAACACTTTTTATTTCCTTTATTAATTATTTTTATAACGGATAAACCCTTTATAAGCTATTATACTCTGCATCATTGATCATAAATTATAATTAAACGTGTAACGACTGTCTAATGGAGGAAGACTGTTGTTCAGTCTGAATAACAGTCTAACAAATTTCTTTTTTTATCAAAATATTTATTGCTTCCTTTAAAGAATTAGGCTAATTATATAAGTGCAAAGGGTCCTAATCGTGTTTATTCAGCCGAAATAAATGTATAAAAGCAAATGATCAGATATTCATTTCAGATACGATTCACAACATTATGGATTCCCGTTATTTTATCATTTTCTTCTTTGTAATTTTTATTGTAAATTGTCAAAATATAGATACAGATAAAAGTAAAATGCCGAGTTTGAGTGGATTGTTAGAATCTGTTGGCCAGGTATTGACAGGTGTAGTAAAAACAGTCGGAGGAACTTTGGATAGTGTGTTGGGCAGTGTCTTATTTCCTAAAAGTAAAAGCCAAAAAACCTAAATTAATTCGGTAATATTTATTCGATTTTTTTTAAAATAAATTAGCAATTAATAACTTATTAAAATTTAAGATTAAAATCTAATTATCTAATTTAAAAGTCGTTTAATTAATGGATTTGTCTATAAAATGCAATTAGATTTTTATTTAATAATAAAGTTAATATTAATTAATGTACGAAACACAATAATCTTTTATGGAAGTATAAAATTTAATAACATTTTTTAGAAAGAATTCTTCAAAATTTTTATAAATAATGCCAGGATTTTTTAATAAACATATTAAGATAATTTCAATCTCTGCCAAAAGTTTCTTCAGCTTTAGTCTTAATTTTTTCCCAAATTTCTTCGGCTCCTTCCTTAACGCTTGTTGCAAAATTTTTCATCATCTCTCCTAATATGTTGGTAGCATTTTTTACTTTATCAGCAAAATGTGAAAATTCCATCTTCTCATCGTTGTAGTTTCTTTTCGTTCTCACTTTAAAACTCGAAAAATCCGAAGAATAACTGCATATTATATTACTGGTAAAATATATTATTAAGATTTGATAAAACATGTTCCTGAAGATATAAATTTCGAATGTGAATGTCAGTTTGCCCGTTCTTTTTATATCGGACTTCATTGTTTACATATAAATGCAATTACATATAAAGTCGTTTTATATATCTAGACCTTGGCTTTATGTTATTGTTAACGTTCCATGCGATTGGGTGACAAATTCGTTTTAAATGAGGAATCAACACTCTTTATATATATTTTAATTTGTTTCTAGAATAATATTTAAAATTCTGAAGAACTTGAGAAATATTCTATATGAGAACAATTTGTATTATAATTGAAGATTGAAGTTTATATATACAATATAATAATATTAATGTAAAATAAATTAAAATAAATTAATGTTGTAATTAATTTATTTATCATTTTAACAGGAAAAAACATCAGAAATACTTTTAAGATGAAAAGAAAAACTCGCCATTTTGTTATCATTTTATAAAAGAAATTTTTTCATGGAAAATGTTTTTATTATTTTTATCTTCTGATATGATTTTTTATATAATAAAATATTAAATAATATGTATTTATATCTTTAATATTTTTAAAAACAGTAATAAAGTGTTTTATTACTTTTTAAACTCGTTGTTTTAATAAAATGTTTAAAATAATAAAACTAAAATTTTACTTTAAAATACTTGATGATTTAACAGCAACGGGATGACAAAATAGAGTTTTCCGGATTCTCTTTACGTATATAACACCTAAAAGACTCAAATAGAAAATCCTCCCGAAAGGCACAGTTAATTAAAAACTTGTAAAAATACAATTTTATTTCTTCAATAATTGTAAAGATGTTATATATTTTAATGACGAGAGATTTCAAAAATGTTATATTTTTTATTAGCACAATAATGGGCAACCTTTATATTGATTTTAAAAATTTTTCAGTCAGTAAGTTATTAGAAATGTAATTATATAGAAAATTAAGTCTTCTTCTTGTTCTCTTTTAATTTAAAAAGTAAAATTTTTAAAAATATTTTTAATAAAATATGAATTAATTTAATTAAATTATAGAAATAAATACAAACGATAAAAGTAGAATTAAAACATGGATTTAACAAACTAATTCGGGAGAGAAGTGTCCGTTAAAAACCGAAAGTCCATTATATAATAAAGTAGGTTTTCCGAATGCGCGTGTTAAAAGATTGACAAATGAATTAATGTATCTGTTTTCACTTACGTAGATATACAGGGTGGGAAAGAAAATCACTTAACACCCCTGTTACAGAATATAGAATGTACCCAAAGAATGTACATTGAGCACATCATGTAACGTGGATAACTGTAACCTTTCGAGGTAGGTCAGTAAAATTCCTTGTTAAATTCTGACAGCTAAATGATGTGTCACACGACCTTCTTCCCATTTACAGTTTCGGAGTTTTATTCAATGTATTCCTGATATAAGTGAATTAACTTTAGGTACATTCTACATTCTGTAGCAAGGATTTTTAAGTGACTTTCTTTCCCTCCCTGTATTTATATAATTAAAATGTGTGAGAAGTTTAATTTCACAGAAAAGTTTTCTATATGTATTATTACTTATGTAGGCCCTATTCATTGTAGTTCTGATACTGTAATAAACAAGAATACGATATAAATCGAAATAAATATACAAACAATTTTTGGGAAATACACTTTAATTATATTTAACTAAACAAACAAATATTGTTCTTAAAACAAAACAAAATACAAATTTGATAAAAACACAAAAAAATTTCCTATTTATTCGTATTATGATGATGATATATCGAGACGCTCCCTATCTGACATGAAGTAAAGACTTGACTCTTGGAATTGAAAAAAGTAACCCGTTAATTTAATTACGTATAAAAAAAAGCACTTTAAAGTTAATAGGTATTAATGTTCACGTATGACATAAGGACCGTTAAATCGAGGTTTTACTGTATTCTGAAATTGGCATATTGAAAATGATTTTAACATTTCACGAAAATTTTCGAAATATTTTATAGGTTTAAAATATCTTAATTGGAAGTAACAAAATTCAATGTCATTATAATTTTTTATTTTATAAACTTACATAAATCTTAAAATTTTGCTTCAGTTAAACGTTAACATNATACCATATTTAGTCTAGTTAATACTTAATAAATGCAACAATATTAAATTTTAGCATGCTACAAACTTAAAAAATGTAAAATAAAAAAAGAAAAGGAAAACAGATTAGTATGGTAATCAAAAAAGGACTAAATATGGCAGCGCCTTTCTAAAAAAGGTCAAAGGTGGGCAACCTTTTTAAGTGCGAGTGCCAAAATCGCCAAATCTATAATGTGAAATTTTGATAGCATACTATTATTGGTACAGTGACCATATTTTTTGGGGAAAATAAAGGACATATCGAAGAAAATCAAAAAATACCTTATAAAATTCGTAAGTTTATGACATTTATTACGAAAATAGTAGCATACAACAATGCATATATTAAAATTTTAAACAATCTGAATTATTACACACACACACACATTGTAAAAATTTAAACAACATTAATTTTGATACTTTTCAGTACAATTAATTTTTTTATAGCGCTTTAGTCATAAAATTTCATACAGTTCATTTGAAAGTTATATTTGACGGAAATACATGCTTCTAATGTGCTTACTTTTAAATGGGTTTTTTCATTTGTCCACATATTATTCACCAATGAAAATATTCGTTCAACGGGGCATTAGACCCAGGGAGACAAAGAAAATTCTACGATTTTACAAATGTTTTTGAAACAATTTCTTTTGCTGTAAAATGTTCAAAAATCTCAACCCACCTTTGATGGCAGGGCTGGTTATTCTGTCACCATTCGTCGATCTTTTCGTTTGTGACAATTTTTTTTTACACATGAAACTTCATCAAATAATTCACCGTCGAGTATATTTACGGACCAATGATTCGAAATAAAGATATAGCTTTCCTCTACCTTCGCCCAAAAAGGGATTTCACATAATGTGACCCATTCAAACGCCTCTATTTCAATAAAAAACATGTCCCAATCATTTAGATAATCTATGCACGTTTGATAAAATGTGTACACAACATCATTGAATTTTTTGGCTTGTATATTTTCTGATTTTTCTAATGCTAAGACCACTTTTCTAATAACAATAGGAAGAAACTTCTCATTTTTTCTTTCAACTAACTTTAGCTTTAATTAACAAGTGTATCATCCACCAACTAGAGAGTTAAAAAACTATCACAAAAATCCCCATAAGAGTGTCCACCCCCTGGTACTGTCAGTGGGCCGTTTGGTTGGCGACACACTGCACTACTGCTCTCTATGTAGCAATGCAACACTGATCGTGATGGCGTACACAAAACTAACTTGTTCAATATATTATTAAATTTTTTTTTTTTTAAACTTTGCGTCAACTTTACAAAATAAAGGACAAATGCCTATTTTAGAAAATAAATAAAGTTAAAGGACAGAGCAGTGAAATAAAGGACTGTCCTCTTAAATAAAGGACGTATGGTCACTGTAAGTATAATGCCTTTCTTGCGCTGCAATTTGAAAAAATTGTAGATCTATAAATTCCCTCTGTCGTCCATCCGTCCGTCGTTCCTTAATCTCGAGAACGGAGTTAGACAGATGAAATTCAAGACAAGATATGGAAACCGTAGGGATAAAAGACCCCGATTAACTACGTATCAACGTCCGACGCGTACCAGAAGTTACATTATTTCAATTCAAAAGTTTTCCCCGCAAAGGTGATAATAGATGACAGACACGGCTCTATTGTTAAAGAAAAAGTATGACGTACAGGGGCAAGATCGCCACTAAAAGAATTGAGAACATTGTGACGATGTCACAATAACTAATTTCTTGTTGAATTAGTTTGGTTTATTTGGTTACGTCAACGCGACACTTGAGCGATCTGCCGACGGGGGTGCATCCCGGGAAGACTTTTATGGGAAGCTGGACCCTATTTAGATGAAGAAAATCCGCCTAAACTCATGACTAAAAACTACCAGTGTTCGGTGGTTTTATCCACTCGGATACTGGAAGGCGCTTATTAGAATTAAGAAAGTATATGAAATGAAAAAACACGAGGTGTTACATGTGAAAAATTAAATACTGTACTTAGACTTTTCGCAGGTCTTTCGATTTCACGTAGGCAAGTGCTATGTGCAACTTGTGGCAGTAATGATATAGCGGGTCTATTTCGCGCTATATTGTCGCAGTAATTAAGTCAATATAATACATATTTTTAAAATTATATTTTTTTTAATAAGAATTATATTTAGTTTATTATTTTGTTAATTTTGTTGCCAATAGATGGCGTTACGTGTAAATGAGATAATCGAATGTAGATAGAAATTAATTGATTTACAGAAATCCAATAGGTATTTTTGGTTGGAATGTACGTCATTATCTAAGTTAAAAGTATATGAAAGTAACTGTCGAGTTTTGTAGCAATTAGTTGAACGGCCTCGGAGTGTATAGCGAACAAACATTCTAATTTATATATTTAATATTTTGTAAAATATATTTACAAGAGGTGAAATTATATATTATTTAATGCAAAAATTTTGTTTTACATTAAATTTTTTTTAAATCTATAAATATGGTGAATACATTAAAATGGTGTTAGCATGGTATAGTATTAACTCTTTGTATTCGAATTACTGCTACTGATAAATAAATATCAAAACAGAAGAATTGTTGCTGGATAAAAGATATTATTAAAAGCTAATTTTTTACGAAATAATATAAAAAATACGAGTTTAAAATTAAATTCTAATTAATGATGTTCTCAATTACGTTTCCACGTTGTATTTTTAATTACAAATAAACATTTTATTAAAATGAAAACTACGTCTTAATCTTAAATTTTATTAGAAATTATAATACATTCTAAAACAATATAAGTTTTAATTACTTTTGTAAATTGTAAAATTTAAACTACATTAAAACATAATTTTTGAAAGGTCATTAACAATTTTAGGGAAAAGTAATAAAAAATATCTTAAACTAATAAATATTTGTGACATTATAACATAATGAATTATTCAATTTCTTAATATAAAGCGTAGTTTGTAAGGAAGTGGCTCGTAAATTATTCCTAATGCAGCATCAAAATTAATTACTTCGCCTTTCGGTGGAAGAATATCAAATTTTTGAAGAATTGTAGTGAAATACAAAAATACTTCCATTACAGCTAAGGATTCTCCTGGACAGGAACGTTTACCTTTAAAAAGCAAAAACAATATTTAGAAAATTTTAATTAATTCATAACCTTTTATACCAATTACACAGTTTTCAATCTTTCTTCTTCTGCAATTCACTAAAAGCTTACAGGAACGAACTGTTTTTACCAACGAATATTTTGTTACAAAAATTTAAAGTCTAACTCCCATATTTCCTGTTAGAAAGTTTTAGAGTAATATACATATCTTTCACTTTCATCACGTAAACTTAACCTACTGTTACTTAATTTTTACACTTAAACTGTAACTAATAGGTCTAGTATTGACTGAAAAAAAAAATACCAGTCAGTTTGCCCTTCTAGCCTCCAATTATTTATTTTAGTGTACTTCGGAACTGTTTATATGTCATTATTCCGAAAAAAATGTCATGTCGATGTCTGGTGCTTATAATGACTTTCATCTAACAATGATTAATTAATTCTAAACATATGATTCACAAAATCATTAAACTTCGATTGGAAAAATCGCCTAAAGAATTTTTTTAAAACGTTTTATATTTTTTCAATTATTATTAAATAAAAAAAGCTTAATTTTGAGGGTAGGAACGGTTTTTATAAAAAAAATTGTAAATGCTAATAACCAGTAAAATTGTCATTAAGTCTGACCCTACTGGAGATTTGTATCTTCAGTAGGGTCGTACGTAATGACGATTTTACTGGTTATTAGCATTTTCCCTTTTATTTCCCACTCCCTCCACCTTTAATCACCAAACTTTAATAGCACCAATCCCCTAATAAGCAAACCATCCTGCAGAATTTCAGAAATTTTCGACAAAAAGCACGGGCGTTATTAAGCTACAAACAGGATGAATAAAATTGTGCCCTCTCCACACACTAACATCTATACGTAGAGGGGAAAAACGCGTTTTTTTAGCATTTCTCGACGTATCAAGGTCCCAGTCCAAAAATGTAAAAATTTTGAGATGTCATTTTTTTGACCGATCGCCATACTTTCCCTCTCATATATAGACTAACAGCTTACAGTTTAGGGAAAGTACAGCTTAGGGAAAGTAATTAGCTTACATTTTTACTATAAGAAATATGCAAGCATACTGTCTTGTTTGAGTTTACAAGTTTTTTTTTTCTGCAAATTCAATGTAATATCCATAAATAGTTACTTTAAAATGAATAATTTTAAAATTTCATTTTCAGATATTTTATACTTATTTTTAGAGACCTACTTCTGAAATTTTTGAAAATAATCATATTAAAACCATCGACTGGAAATTACATTAAATTATTATAATGTTTATAAACTTAATATAAATATTATCTTACCAATAGTAAACGGCATATAGCAAGGATGTTTAATAACAGTTCTTCCATCTTCAGAAAGAAATCTTTCTGCGATGAACTTATCTGGATTTTCCCAATATCGCGAATCGTGATGTACTTCCCACAGATTAGCAAATACAATTGTGTCTTTCGGTATATAATAGCCTTGTACTGTTTCATCCCGTAGACCGCTAATTAAATGTAATTTAATTTAAAAAATGTTTTATTATTTATTTATGCAACATAGTATACTTACTAGCGTACTAAATTTACAGGCACAACTGTTTTCCATCTCTGGACTTCCATTAAGACTGCTTCTGTGTACGGCATAGAAGAGTGATCAATCCAAGATGGCGTCCTTTCTTTTCCAACTACTTCATCGATTTCTGCGTGGATTTTTTTCTGTATATCTGGATAACCTGCCATTGTCAGTAGAGACCATTCTAGTGTCGCTCTTATGGTAGATCCTCCTGCTCCAAATAAAGATGATATATTTCCTCGCAACATTGGAACTAAAATTGCCAAAAAAGTATTTTAATAGACATATATATATTTTTTTTCAAAAATATATAGAATCTACATTATATTTAAAAAAAGAATACTAAACATATAATGTGGTAGTAAGGTTCAGCATAGATACGCTTCTAATAAACATTTTCTGGTTAATATATATTTTACTTTTATAATTATGTATAGAAAGGTACCTGTTTACAAAATAACCTGTTTATTTATCATTTTTGGATGCTGGACTTTGCTATACATATCTCAGAAACCTTAGGAAATAGTTCTATAGAAACAGATTTTAGTGCACCTTCTTTGGTTTGTTCTGAGAAGAATCGTTCACTAAAAACAAAGAAGATTAAAAGCTTTCAGGAGCTATTTTTTCCTTTTGGAACCACGAGTGAATTTTAGTTTTCAAGAGTTTCTTGCTTTTCTTACTTCGATCTTTTTTTTATTTTTTCTCTATTTTTTTCCTCTGTGTGTCTATTTACAGTGTTGACTGTGATTCCAGGTAATGAAATCAATGTTATCTAGCCAGTTTTCTGTTATATCTGCCGATATTATTTGCATGATTGTCAAAAACTCTTCCGATTTTATCTATCGAATACGTCACCAAAGACGAACTTATCACCTCATATGAAAAACAAATACTTGTTTACTTTTACTTTAGCCAAACTAGCATCTAGCTTCTTAATAATAATTTCTTATTCCAAAACAATTACTGTTATAACAGTGTATAGGTGTATTGCATCGACAGTGCTCTATGTATCTAATCTTGGTGTTCTCAGTTGACATTTTCAATTACTAGAACTAAACACCATTGAATATATTTAGTTCGAATGAAAAAAGATTTTCAAGTTTAGATAATGTAGCTTCAAATATAGAAGAATTTTGGAAAAGAATAGAAGTTATTTGCAACCAGAAATATGCTGAAAATTCATTGACATTATGCCTGACATCCTCCAGGAAGTTTTAAAAGCAAAAGAATGATAATACATTTATCTACGTCATTTTCCGAGAATTAGGAGCCATTCTTTTTATATTATTTCCTCAAGTCCCTTGTTCAAGTCGCTCAGTTTTCAATACCTCAAATATGAATTTGTTTAATGGCAAGAAGTGTGATGTTTACTTTTGGATGACAAAAGCATAGTTTCACTGTAATTATTTATGGTTGAAAGTGAGAAATCGAATTTGTAGTATGTATGTATATATAATAAAATGTTTTATTTTATAGGAAATGTAAAAGTTAGATACCGATACTTCAGTTTAGCTATCATATAATTAGATAAAAATATAACTTTACACAATATATAAACTAAATTTTTACTTGAGAAACTTGTATTTTTGCTCTCTTTTTTCTTCTCCATTTCCAATAAATAACTATCCACGTAATCTCTAACATTATCAGCATCTAACGTTTTCCGATGATATCTAATTTCTTCGCTATAAAATTAAAAAATAACCAAATTAACTTATAAAATATGCAATTTTTAAGTATTTAAAAATAAAAAAAACGTCCGCCTATTTTAATACGTTTAGTGAGGAAATTTAAAAGTTNATCATAGTATTATCATAAATTTTCTTAAAGAACTTTGCTATAATTGCCTAAAAATTTTTTGATAGTAACAGACACTAAATTAGCTATTTAGTCGATTAGTCGATCATAAACACTTTTTATTTCCTTTATTAATTATTTTTATAACGGATAAACCCTTTATAAGCTATTATACTCTGCATCATTGATCATAAATTATAATTAAACGTGTAACGACTGTCTAATGGAGGAAGACTGTTGTTCAGTCTGAATAACAGTCTAACAAATTTCTTTTTTTATCAAAATATTTATTGCTTCCTTTTAAAGAATTAGGCTAATTATATAAGTGCAAAGGGTCCTAATCGTGTTTATTCAGCCGAAATAAATGTATAAAAGCAAATGATCAGATATTCATTTCAGATACGATTCACAACATTATGGATTCCCGTTATTTTATCATTTTCTTCTTTGTAATTTTTATTGTAAATTGTCAAAATATAGATACAGATAAAAGTAAAATGCCGAGTTTGAGTGGATTGTTAGAATCTGTTGGCCAGGTATTGACAGGTGTAGTAAAAACAGTCGGAGGAACTTTGGATAGTGTGTTGGGCAGTGTCTTATTTCCTAAAAGTAAAAGCCAAAAAACCTAAATTAATTCGGTAATATTTATTCGATTTTTTTTAAAATAAATTAGCAATTAATAACTTATTAAAATTTAAGATTAAAATCTAATTATCTAATTTAAAAGTCGTTTAATTAATGGATTTGTCTATAAAATGCAATTAGATTTTTATTTAATAATAAAGTTAATATTAATTAATGTACGAAACACAATAATCTTTTATGGAAGTATAAAATTTAATAACATTTTTTAGAAAGAATTCTTCAAAATTTTTATAAATAATGCCAGGATTTTTTAATAAACATATTAAGATAATTTCAATCTCTGCCAAAAGTTTCTTCAGCTTTAGTCTTAATTTTTTCCCAAATTTCTTCGGCTCCTTCCTTAACGCTTGTTGCAAAATTTTTCATCATCTCTCCTAATATGTTGGTAGCATTTTTTACTTTATCAGCAAAATGTGAAAATTCCATCTTCTCATCGTTGTAGTTTCTTTTCGTTCTCACTTTAAAACTCGAAAAATCCGAAGAATAACTGCATATTATATTACTGGTAAAATATATTATTAAGATTTGATAAAACATGTTCCTGAAGATATAAATTTCGAATGTGAATGTCAGTTTGCCCGTTCTTTTTATATCGGACTTCATTGTTTACATATANAAGAAAGCGTGATAACCAGTTGGTCTGAAGAAACGTAAGAGATCATCGACAACTTTATTAAGAAGGACACGTTTAGGATTATCGTAATCCATTCTTCTTCCAAACATTAAAGCAGATATATTGTTTGAAGTGCTTGCAGATAAATAAGGTCTGACATTAAACGCTTCACCTTCATGATCTTTTAATGTTTTCAAAAAGAAACTAAGTTCTTCCTAAAAATAAATAATTTATTTACACAAGATATAATATGAAATAGGAACATTTAATTATGAAAAATACTTTTATATGATCTTCCATTTTATGTTTTCCAAATCCTAAATTTCGAAAAGCGTGAAGTGCAAATCTTTTCTGTTCTCTCCAAATGTGTCCACTGCATACGCTAAAACCTTTATTTAAATAATAACCAAAACATTTAAATTACCGAATGTTATGTATGATATTCTATATTCTAAAAAGTAAATTGTAAATGACATTAATAAGATATATTATTTTGTACTTAGCTTTTTAGTTTTTTAGAAGTATTTGAATATACGAGAGTGATTTGTTTTCATAACAATTTTACATCTCCAGTTAGCTTAAAACAATATTTTTTTTCGTTTATAGATTACATCTTAATATACTTACTCACTGTTTCCTTAATTACATGATTCGGTGCATTCGGTGGTCTTCCTAAAAACGCATTTTTCATAAATGCTTCTCTAATGGCGGCATAATCACAGAGAACAATTACGTATCGACTTCCAAAATAAAGACTAAAATAAAAGCAATTTTGATAATTATTTTATACATTTCAATTACTAATATTAAATTAATTAATTAAACTTTACCTGACAACATTTCCGTATTTCTTCTGAAGAGATTTAAACGTTAAATGAGGTCTATCACCAATGAAAGGTAAATAACCAATAATGGGAAGGCAGAAGGGTCCAGGCGGTAAATAATTTCCTTTGAATTTATAATAATGAATCGAATAAGCACTAATTGTATAAATTGCAAATAAAAATAAAATAGTAAAAATTATATTTTCTTGAAGTAATTCAAGTTTTGTACGCAGAAACGTCAATACTAATATCATCTTGATGAAGCAATAACGTCTTAAGCGTACGTGGATTATATATAATATAAAATAAAAAACAAGTATTATGATCTCCTCTGAATATTTAAATATATAACTCACGTCATAAATATTTATACAGTCGTGAATTTATTTAAATTAAAAATTCATTCTATTTACAGAAATAATTGCTAGAAAAAAATCCAATAATTTTATCCTTGTTAATGTAATATTTATGATTAATCATCGTTCTAAAGTTCTAGTGCACGGATTTTATTTCGGTAAAGTTATTTTGAAATGTAAAGTAATTTGAAATGTAAAGTAAAACTTTACATTTCAAATTATATACTAATTTTCATCTATTTTATTAAAAAATATAATTTATTTAAAAATCAAATTTCACTTAAATAAATGACATTAACTGAAAAATGAATTAAGTTTTCATTATACATTTAAGTATCGTTTTTCATATTGTCTGCAGCATCGTCAAGAAGTTTATTTGTCAAACGTCCAACGGATTCGACAACATCTCTGACGCCATCTCCTACAGTATCCAAGATTCTAATATCACCCTGGTCCTCCCGATTCATTATTCTTCCTCCCAAAGCGCAGTGATATAGAATCAATAAGGCAATGATTTTAATAATAGCCATGTCACTTATTATTCAGTATGCATTGGCTTGTATGTGATCTATATATATACCTTCAGTTCTATTTACTATCCGATTAGAGGACAGCAATTTAATATATTTTATAATAAGTTAACACTGTATTCATGAAACATCTGATTATACAAGAAGACTGGCTATTCAATAAAACTATCATTAAACTCTTAATCTTGGATGAAATAATTGTAATTTTAAAGTTAATGATTATTCTTAATTGAATTTTAATTCGTCCGGATTTTTCATTTACGAATAACACTTTTCTACTCTAACAATCTTACATTAAAAACGATTTTAAAGTTACAGACTAAACTGTGCTAAAATTATATATATTATCGTTAATGGTCTCGTGTAGAAGCTGTTCAAATTTTGCCTAAATTAAATTAAAATAAAATCTATTTCGAATATAAATTGTAGAAGTACACGACTAGGTAGAAGAATACAAAACTAGGTAGAAACTACTATAAAATCAAAAATAGTTTAATTTTCATAATTTAATAATTTAGAATTGAAAGAAAAACAATTCAAATTATTTTTAATTGAATTTTTATTATAAAANTTCTATAATCGAACCAATATGCAATAACAAATTCGAATTTAAAAAGGTTCGAACATTTTAAAAATCGAAATAGATAAAAATATTTATAACAATGTCTGAAATGTTATCAATTTAATACACCGAAATACTCAATGAACAATAAACGTAGTTGAAAACAAAAAATCGCATCTAAAATAGTACAGTAGAAGCCGTTTTCCGGTTAAGCCTTAATCCTCTCCCTCTCCCCCTGCGTGGTAATTTCGAAAAATCCCTTCTTAGTGTGCATTCCCATGGCGTACCCTACTAAATCGCAGATAAAAACAAAAAATCGCATTTAAAATAGTACAGTAGAAACCGTTTTTTACGGTTAAGCCTTAATTCTCTTCCTCTCTCCCTCTCTCCCTCTCGGGGGAATTTCGAAAAATCTCTTCTTAGTGTGCATTTTTATGACGTACCCTGTGTACCAAATTTCAAATCTTTAGGTTCAGCGGTTTGCTCTGGGCGATAATGAATCAGTCAGTCAGTCAGTCAGGACAAGTAATTTTATATATTTAGATAATTCTGTAAATATGTACTGATATTTCTATCACCGTTCCCATTGTTTGATGAATACTGAAGAAAAAACTTTTTAGTGTCTGCAGAGCAGAGTAAAAAATAAACAAAAAAATTCATAAAATATTCTCGTGAAACAAGGAATTAATTGTGGTGTATTCTGAAACCGTGTCTTCTTTTACCTGTTTTTATCGTCACGACTAGGTACTGTACCTAGATAGACAGGGCATTTCTACATCATCTTTATTCGGAATATCCTATAGGCCGATACACGTTTCGGGCATAACATCTGTTGGCATGACTTCCGGGATATCTTGTAGGTGGTGTTGACATGTATATATTCCGTTTAAAATTACTTATTTACAGTTAAAATACCATTATAGTTTAAAATATATTTACAATTAGAAGTATTATTACAATTAAGGTTTCTTGATTTAACATCGAACATCTTCTAGCATATACTCTTGACGTCCATGTTAACCGTCAAGAGTATGTACTGTATTTACAATTGATTGCCTTAGTAAAATATGACGTTATATTTTATAACTTAACATCTATTTTAACCTTACACTACACGCAGCAATTTACGTATCACACACTCAAGAATTTAAATGAAATTTACACGCAATGCTGAGTGTTTGACAATTTTGTATGATGAGTTAAATTGTAATAAAGCTACTTAATTTACTTCTTTGCAAGAGTTAAATAAGAGTGTGTTTTATTACTATTTAATCTCTGTTTAATGATTTAAAATTTAGAAAGAAATATACATATTTTACAGTTTTTACACCTGTATCCAATATTTAATGGGATAATCTTCACTGAATGAAAGATAAAATTTTGATTGAAAATTTTATTTATATCTGTATTTGCCAAAACAGAGATAACTCTTCTTCTGTAGTATATTTGTAATTTTGTATTCGAATTTTGCAATTTAAGAACTTAAAGTGTAAATTCCAAATATATTTCGGCAGACATCTTTCGAGTTTTACTTCTTTCTTCTTTCAGAATTGCTTTAATCTGTAAAGAGTGAAGAATTAAATTTGTTGCTTCAACATGAAGAAAGGTAGAATTTAAAAATAAACATTTTTCTCGAAAATTTTATCTGATATTACAGTAGAGCGTCGTTTATCCGAATCAATTGGGGACTGGAGTTGTTCACGTCTGTACGTGCGACTAAATATCCAGATGGCACAACGCGCTGATTGGTCGGCTGAATGAAGTCAACCTACTGAAATCGGAAATGTTGATCAATTAGCCTAAACTTTGTATTGTTGTTGTTGTTGTTGTTGTTGTTGTTGTGAGAGCGGGCAAACATTATAGTTATAGACATTTCATCTAAAACTTGATAAAAGGCACTTATTTATAATTTCATTAGCTCTTGTATGTATTGACATTAATGTTAAAATTATTGCAAAATTTTCAATTAAACTAAATTACGTGATATCAAAGATTTTAATGTTGAGAGAGTTTTAAACATAAAGAAGTAACTTTTATCTGTTTTGCATTTCAATAAAGCTTTCTTTTGTACATTTATTATAATAATAAAATAATCAAAAACAACAAATGTAAATTGCAAATTAAGTTTTTTTTTTACATTCTTTATTAGACAATACAGTATTTTTAACCTTACAGAAACTTGTATTTAATTTATTAAGTAAAAGTAAACCATTTTAAAATTATTCCTATAAATTTAAGAAAATATGCAAACTAAACTTTATACTGTATTTTCAATTTATACTCACTCCATATTACGCGTACAACTAAAAAAATAATCTATTTCGGCATGACTTCGTTCTGACGACCACAAAATAGAGGGGTGCAGTCACGTAATATAACATCATCGCTCCGCCCACCAAAACAATCGTCCGCCATATTGGTTGCTGATTTGATGTAACCTTGCTCGTTCGCTTATTATGTCAACATGGAAGAAAGGCATCTTACTTGGCTATGCAGCCGATTTAAAAGATAATGATTTGATAGAATATAAAGAGAAAATTTCTTTTATTGGATGGGATCCATACGAAATGAATCTAATGGATTTTTCATCTAACGATTTAAGCACGTGGCCCACTATAGAACATGGAGACATAGTAAATTATTTGGTTTTAACAAGTAACGCTGTCACACTGGATCAGATGAAGGCATACAAATCACTTGATGCTCATAATTATTTGACAAGCGGATTTATTTATCGTGAATTTTATCAAGATCCATTCGTAATGATTTAATTTTGCTTGTAGGAAAGATACGTATCTTCATTTGAGACTTTCCATTTCTCATAACATAAACTGCGTTATGTAAAGATGAATTTAATTTTATATTTAGTCACATTTTAATTTGATTAAGTTGTATTTATAATTACCATCAAATTTTTTCTTTTGTCCCCATGATTTTGTGTTGTGTAAGTCTAACAACTTATTATTAACAAGTAAGATTAAATTAATTAGCCTAATAAACCCTCCTATTTATTATTGCCGTATTTATCATATCAAGGACTGACTGGAGCAAAATAGACTAAATTTTTACAAAAAAAAAAATAGCCTTTAATTAACCACAATCAAATTTTTAGTAGAATGCATTTCAAGCATCTCTGTATGGATGTATTAGGCTGATGTGGGGTCTTTGTGCCTGAAATATGCTGATGAGAAGCTTGAAATGCATTCTACTAAAAATTTGATTACCAATAATTAAAGGCTATTTTCCAATCACTTTCCACTCAAATCACAAGCCACACAGAAATTCGGATTTGAAGTTCGTGAAAGCTTTCTTTATAGACCAGATTTGGAGCCCTCCAGAGTTTTGGTTGATTTCTACTCTGAAGAGACATCCTGAATGAATTCATTTTCTCTATGACGTTGTTCAAGTCTCCAGGAAGAAATGGTTCCGAGAACATGACGATTTTTACTGAGATGAATGTGAAAAAGTGGCTAAACATGGCGTATCTGAATCAAAAATAAAGAATACTACATAGAAAAATGAAGCGTGTTAATTAAATTAGGAATACTCAGCTTTTGTTCTTGTTTTGATTTCATTTTGATACCTTATCACTGAGTTTCTGTATAAATATGGAGGCATTACTTGTTGAATACTCTTTGTGTATAATTAAATCTTATCATATTATTATAATTAATTGTAATATATTTTATAATTATATATTTTAATATATTGTAATGTATAACATGCAAATATGTTGTTACTTTGAAGATGTAAACAATTCATATTTCATTTATTGCTATTGTTATATTTTATGATGATTGATTAAAAGCAATATCTATAGATAAGAATTTACACTCGTGAAGAATATTTATATCAATTTGGTGTTAATTATTACAGTTTTTAACAATAAATCGTTCTTATATTTAGTTTAAAATTCTGGGTTGAAAATCCTTCTTTCCTTATAAGAACATTTAATTGCAATAGAGGAATAATTGTATTTTTCGCAAACGATTTCAATTGACTGAATTAATGGAATACCAACGAATATCCAGTTTTATTCTGTCCAGCAATCAGTGTTAGTTTCTGGAAAATAAAAAAAAACTATCACAAAATGGGTGTCACTTTGTGGCTTAATGTGTGAACATTTTATCAAACTTTTAAAGATAAAAATTTTCCACAGACTAAAAACACCCGACAGAAATTTCGAAAGTATTTCAAGATAATGTTATAGAACAATGTTTTGCCACTTTTCCAAAAATCACACATCAAATGGGTTAAATGTACCGTGCTTTATTAATATAAAAATTAAATTAGCATAAATATAGAATTAAGCAAAAATTAAAATAAACACTACTCAAGGTTTAATTCTTAAAAAATGTCGTTAGAAAAGTATTATTTGGTGGATTAAGATCAACGTCTTCTGTTTATCACAAACTTGATAGCTTTAAGACGCTGTGGCACTGGTTTTGTATCAGTTTGTTACTTGAAGAAAGAATGATTCCGCATAATAATAATAGTTTCCTAATGTTTTCTATGCATTTTACTTCCTTTTTCTCAGTGACTTTCATAGACATCCACAGATTCACTTCTAGGTGACTCCATTTTCACCGATTCTAGCGCCGTTTATGATGAAACCCATAGCCCCATCTTGGGGCTCTCTCAAAGTCTAACATTTTTGGTTTAATGAATTATTTGTAGGATGCGTATTCTTCGACTCGTCCCAGTGAATTGATTAAAAAGGACCGGTCTTTATACTTAAGTACACAACGCTTAAAGTAATTAAATTTTGCAAAAGTTATTTATTCAGGTCCACCAGTGGCCGAGTGGATAAAACCATTAAACACTGACAGTTGTTGTTTAAGTTATGGCAACGCAACACTTGGGCGATCTGCGTAGGGAGTGCCTTCCGGGAGGCCTTTTTAAGGGAAACTGGCCGCTATTTAGGCGTTACAGACGTGGAGAAAACCCGGAAAACTCCACATGGCCAGCCCGTCCGAGTGAGGCGCGAACTCAAGACCGAACTTCTAGTGTTCAGGGAACGAAGACCACTTGGCCACTGGTGGCCCGAAAACACTGACAGTGAATCGTGGATTCGCGTTGGCCGATATGCTGGACAAGTGGAGTTTTTCGGGTTTTCTTCATGTTTGTAATATCCAAATAAGGGCCAATTTTCCATAGAAAGCCCTCCCGAGATGCATCCTCCTTCGGCAGTTCGCCCATGTTTCGCGTTGCCATAAACAAATAAACCAAACCTATTTTAATTATAATTATATTTAAACTGGCATTCTGCTTTAAAATATTATTCAAAAAATTAAACAAAAATTTCATTTTATTTTTTTGTCCAGTTTTATTAATATATCAATATAATCAAGTAAATTTTACATGATTTTATGCCAAAGATAACAAGCGTTGAATTAAAATGTTTCTCGATAGGTGATGTCTTTTATTATAGTTTTTCCGTGGATCGGATCTTCAATTATTATCTCTTCTCTAACTTCTCCTGGCATTTTCTCAATTGTCCTTATTGTCCTTTCTTCAGGTCGACCATTGACTTGGCCGAAACGTCCATTGTGATTTGAGCGAATATGACGGTTTTCCATAAAAGTGGGTCCTCTATAGTAAGAATCCCCATGAACGATAACAATAGAAATTGCAATAAATGCTAAAAATGTAGTCACTTTCATAGTGATTGTACGTTTGGATGCTTTCGAATTGATGATCCTACACTTGATGCTGTTGCTTATATACTACAAAAGCAGCTCTGTACACATTTCTGTTTACTTTTTTGTGGCAATTTTTATCTAAAAATACATTTTATATATACGGAAAATTGAATTCCTAGAATATTTTTAAATGGAGTTGATTTAAGTTATTGATTTATAGAAAAATTTTAGTTAAATCAATATTGAATTGTAACTCTTAAAAATTTTAAAAAAATTGAAATATTTTATGAATTTTTAAATTATCTACAAATTACTTATAACAGAATAGATTAAACAACTATAAGTTTATATAATTTACTTATAATTTTCATAAATATTTATGTGAAGCTACATGATGAAATAATATATTTGTATCACAAATAATTAATAAAGATAAATAATTGTATAAAAGTTTAATATATAATTTAATTTTTCATTAATGGAATGTTGTCCCTTAAAGCATTGTTATCAGAAAGTAAAATATTCGAATTAATAAATTTATTTAGTACATAATTAGAAAATTGTTTAGACTCATATTTAAATATTGAGAGAAGAAATAGATCTTAATACCCATTTTGTCAATGGATTGGCACTTTAAATATGTGCAAATTATCAAAGCTAACAATGCAAACTTTTATTATTTCTTATGAATGGAATTATGAAAAAAAATTAATAAATATGTATTAACTTTTATAATTATAACAGCAATGACATAACTATTGTTACGAATGCAATTTATGAAAATAATTGACTAAATTTAAATTATTTAAATAGAAACTCAAGAAAAATTATCTTGATATTATTAAATTCGCATAATGAATTAATATTATTTTCACTTAATTTAACTTATTGGATTATTTCACTTATATTGGATTTTAAGGTACACTTCAACTGAATTTTATTATTATAAGGATGTGTTTTACTAGAATAATTTGCAAATTTCAGTTTCTTTTATAATATAACTTAATTCAAATAAGCTTAATCTTTAAAATAAAGGTTTTATTTAAAAAACTAGTTTTTAAATTGTTGTAATTGATTATGATCTATTTTAAAAAATGTTTAAACGAATTACCAATTTATGCTTAATGTTTATATTTTATTTTACCAGGAAAATGCGCGAATCTTACAAATTACAACAATTCTGAAAACAGTTGCATTTATATAAAAGCCTCTATTATACTTATGCATCATACTTTTCCTTTAACAATAGAGTCGTCGCCAAATTGCAACCCAATGAAAACGCTTCCTTATAATTTGACTTGGGCATTAAAATTTATCATTTTTAACGACTGTTTCAACAGTGATTTTCGTAGGACATTTGGAAATGCAACAATCTATTTCCGAAGAAAATCAATAAAGGCATAACGAATATTAACATGTAAACATCTTGTCACTCATTAAACATTGTATTTAACAGCAAAAACCTTGTATGAAAAAGCATTTTATATATTTATTTATTCACATTTATTTTTATTTCTTAAGAGTTAATTAATATTTGAAATTATTTATTATTAACTTTGTTATAACTTATATATATATATATATTCTGTAAATCAATAAGTCGTTAAAATGTAACTTTAAGCAGAATTTACAAAGCTTATACGGTAATAAAGTTATATTTTTTCAGCTGGAATGCAACATTTAATCAATACAAAAAATATATAATTAATTACCTTTAAGACCTTCGCGTGTTTGTTAATTCTAACTCTTAACACGTGAAGGACAATTCTCTAATAAGAGAATAAATACTTCTAGCAGCTGTTTAAACCTTTTCTTCAAAAATTTTACTGATCGAGACTATCGTTTTTATTCTATTCTTTGTTTCATAACAAATTCCTCCTTTGTCTACTTCTGAATCTGTTTTATTATTAACTAAATCATTACTACAACTCTTTCTAAAATTATGTATATAAAATACAACTTTATACTAAAAATAATCGCATTATAAACTTCACTGTAACATTAAGTTTGGTGTAATTGGATATGGAACACGACACACGAGCGATCTGCTAAGCTTTATTAATTAGTAAAATCATTGAAAAATTATAGAAATTTATATAGAACTGTGACGATCATTCTGTTTGTCAGTCAGTTTGGATGTTTGTTGCCGCATCGAGGAAAAAACGCCTGAACATATTTGAATCAAACTTCATATTTTAAATCTGTTAATTCGGGTGAAGGTTTAAACGCACGTAAGATCTTAAAATCTACATTATATAAATTATACTGTAATGGATTTCTGTCCGTCTCTTTTTCTCTCTGTTCGTTAGATGGGGACACATCACATGTTAATTAATCAGTAGCTACTCTTCAGGCGTTTATTATAAGAAAGTTGTACTATTGAAGTATAGTATTATATTTGAAGAATTAATATTAAAAAGTTTCGGATTTTTCGAAACGTTTCGTATTGTTTTCTTGGTTAACTATATTGGTATACGTTTTATTTATATAGATTATCTAACAGAATTTAACATATAGCGTACTATATTTAAAGTCAAAACATATGTGTTTGTATCTTTCTGTACGTATACAATTCAACGTATCTGTACTAACTTTGGCACGAATATTCTTCAATACACTAGAAAAAAATCCAGCAATGAGTAGATGTGGCGTCATCTGTTGTGATATTTTAAAAACTTTTTATATTAAAAAAAACCTTAATTTTGAGGGTAGAGATGAGATTTATAAAATATTGTAAATGCTAATAATGAGTAAAATCTTCATTAAATCCGACCCCACTCGAAATTCAGTATGATACACGATCCCTCTATCTTTCCACCCTTTGACCTTCAACCACGAAAATTTAATAGCATCAATGAGTAAAACTTTTGGCCCGACATTTGACAATGTCACAATAAGTAATTGCTCGTTATTATTATTATTTTGCATTTGTCGATTCACAACAGATGACATTTTAATCACGTTACTCCATCAATTGTATCCTGAACAATTTCAGCCGATAACTTAAAGTGATTTATGAATTTAAGGTCTGAACCTGCTCTTTATGAAAGCATCTTTATGCTTATTCTTTTTTAACTATCTCTGCCCTTTCTCGGGTCTATCGTGGGTTCGGACTGACCGACCGGTGAGGTAATCGAATATTTCTGATAAACTTAATAAAGAACTTGTTTTCTTCCACATTAAAGTTTTACGTAATTCAGATAAAAATCTTTTTTTAGTCCAATTCTCTCAATTTCACTTTTTCGGCTGTTATATGAAGAAAGTATGGCCATCGGTCAAACAATACAACTTCAGGGTACCTTGAAACGTCGAGAAATGCAAACAAATTCTCGAGATTTTTCTGTATGTATGGATGTTAGTGTGGGGAAGAGCATGAATTTGTTTGCCCTTTTTGAAGTTTAACAACTTCTTTGCTTTTTTTCAAAAATTTCTGAAATTTTGCAGACAGGTTTGCTTATTAGGAAGATTAATGCTATCAAATTTTGGTGGTTACAGGTCGACAGGATAGCGAGATAAAGAGGATCGTGTGTCATATCTCGAATAGGCGTTTATTATAACGATTTTACTCGTTATTAGCATTTACAATTTTTTATAAAATCTATGCCTACTCCTCAAAATAAAGATTTTGCCATTTATAATAATTAAAAATATAAATTGTTTTAATAAAAGTGACTGATTATATAATTTTAGCAATATTTTCCAGATATAATCAGTCACTTTTATAATCACTTAAAAAAGATTTTTTAACGAGTAAACTGTTATGTCCTTCGAATCCCACCCTCACCCGAGTTCAAGAATTACTCAGAAGATTAATTCTCAAACATATCAATATTAATAAATATCTGCCTAAATATCCATACGATACCTTTGTAACCGCACTTACTTAAGCGTAAATGTTATTGCGATGCTATTCGATTGTGATTATGGCTTTCGAATACACATTCCGTATGTTTTATCTTTTTTAATACTGTATGTATGTAATTTTTGGAACTGTTCCAATGCGTAATATTATTATTATTACACTCTAAGAAGACCTACATTCGAAACGATTGTCAAAATATATGCAAGAAAGGAATGCGTATGATAAATCTGAGAGGAAACTTCTTTAGAATCCATTTTTCTTTGTCTTTGTGCGTGAATTTCCTCTGTAAATCGAATACTCAGAACAGTATGTTTACCAAATTTAGTTGAGATTTGTCCAACAGTTCTTTTCATAGAGAGCTCGCAACACCTATTCTAATTTGACGGTCCGATAGACGTGGCAGTTAAGACGTTGGGATTGAATCCAGGCAGTCAGTCACTTCCGGGATTTTATTAGAGTGACTCTTCCCTGATGTGTCCAACACCATATACTCTCATCACTATGGGCCCGACCACGACGGGCTTAATAAAAAGGCCTTTATAATGTCCAAAGGGCGAAAGACTAAAAAAAATTCGGTTTGTGCTAAAAGTGGGAAATGATGAGTGTGTCCTTATTCCTATCATATACATCATTACAGTGTATTTACACACACTCATCCTGATTAAATTCTACATTTATTTAAGTTTATCGGGATGGAGAGGATGGCAGGAGTGGGACCACATCCCTAAAATAAAATGCATAAATAGAAGACTAAATAAATTATTTTTATTCAGTCTTCTATGTTAATTATAAACTAATAAAATTTTCTTGATAGAAAAAGCTTATTTAATGCAAAATTTATATTAATTTAAATGTAATAAATTATAAATTATCTACGCTAATGACTTAAACGAAGGCATAAATATCTCAAAACATAGTAGAGTAAAAGTTTGTTAATCCGACATCCCCTGGTAATATAATTAACAAATTTATACGGTAAATAAAAAACAAATATCGATTATCGAATAAATTTCCATTCTAAAATTCAATAATTTAATTTAAGTTCTTTTCACATTGAAAATATCATACTCAACTGAAACATCAATATTGAAACCTTTCCTCCTTTTATTTACATTAATATTACTTATTATATATGTAAATTTTCTGTAAGTTTCGTCAACCGATTGGATAAAATCATAGAACACTGGCAGTTAGTTGGTGCCTGGCCAGTGGGTTGGCCACGTGGAGTTTTCCGGGATTTCTTCACGTTAAGTTAGTAACACTTAAATACATAGTCCACCCTCGTCGTCCATTTGCCTTATAACTTACAAACAAATAAATCTGTAAATTTCAATTTGAATGAAAAATAATTATCAGTTTTTATATATTACTTTCATAACAAATTCTTTAATTTTATTTTCAGGCAATTGTTTTGCACGTGTCGCGTTTAGGAGGAAGTAAAATTTAAACGTTGAATTACGTAGAACTGAATTCCAGCTGAATAAATTGTGTCGAAACAACGTTTCAAATATTTCTACTCTATTTTATTTTGAACTTTTATTAAAAGAAATGTTTAAAAATCAATAATTATAATCATTTTTATAAATCGTTTTACTTTATATTAACGACTATTAATTTAAATGTTTTTTTTTTTTTAGTAATTTGAAATACTTTATGCTTTTTTTTAAACATTTTAAAATACTTTCTTTTACCATTGTGTGCACCAAGAGGGCCTTCTTTTCATACCTATTGTGAGTTCGACCCTATAAATTACTACCCCGTCCATTATCATCCGGACAGCCATTCAAATTAATTTAATTGTGAAGAAATAATGTTTGATTTTATTTAAATGTCTAGAAACTGTAAGTTAACATTAAATCAGTTTTAAATAAATGTTTTAAATTGTTATTTTTTCTACAACATAATTGTAACTTAAATAATGATTAAGTTATAGAAAAAAAATCAATTTATAGCTTTTTATGATGAATATTAATATCATTAAATCCTTATAAACTATTGAAAAAATACAATTATAATTAAGTTTAAGTTTCAGTGGAAAATCTGAATATAGAATCTTATTTTAAGCGAACAAAAACAGATTTATAAAGATTTATTTATTTATATTATATTAAGCTATTTGTTTTTTTTTCTTCAAATTAGTTCGATTGGTATTTATTAACAGAGTCTATTAACCAATATATATATTTATGGTTATTTTAAGAGCCTTTAAAACCAATAGCATGAAAAAAAAAAGCCTTAAACGGCTATTTTTTCATGCTATTGGTGATTCATTCGTTTCATTGAAAGGGTTGTATTATGCATGTTAACTGATAATTGACTCACTTTGTACTTAGCTATTCCCTAAGTAATAAGCAGAAACGTTTATATCTTTCTTCTATTTAAACTCAAATTTATTCTGCAAACAGTTAATATTAATTACTATATTTAATTTAATTACTTTGTCTATTTATTTTAATAACTTTAATAAATTGTCAAATGGCCTCATTTATAAAATTTAATTATAAAATTAATTAATTTTATCTAATTATATTTAAATTCAGTAGAAAATTGAGCTTTTAAAGAGATTTAAAGCATATTTTTTTACATTCCCGGAAATTTTTCAAGCCCCCTAACTCACCACCTGGCCACTCCCATTGTGGACCTGGCCGAACCTTCAATGAATATGGAAAAAGGCCCTCTTTATATAACGTAGTATATTTTAAATTAAATTTTTCCTCAAAAATGAAAAAAAGATTTGATATAAATAAATAAGGAAGTGTACAAAGCTGTTCTTACAGTATATAAAATGCAAAGAGTAAGCTGCCAAGTTAAAATTCAGAAGGAAAACAATAGAGAATGACTTTGAAAATCGTTTTGCTGATTTTTACTGTCATTGCCGGCATTACTGAAGGTATACCTAGGCTTGAAGATGCTTCTTATACGGGTACAGGAAGTAAACTTACATCTAGTTCTGTTATGGATGATCCGAGCGGAATGGGAAATATCGGATTTTCAAACATAGGTTTAAGAGGTAACAGATTTTTAAATAAGAAAATGAGACGTAACCGATTTTCAAATACAGGACTTTCGAACGTAGGAGTAATGGGTGCAAGTGGCTATCCAATTATGGCCATACCGGGTACAAGTGGTTATCCAAATATGGCCATACCTAGTGCAAGTGCCTATCCAAATATGGCCATACCGGGTACAAGTGGCTATCCAAATATGGCCATACCTAGTGCAAGTGGCTATCCAAATATGGCCATACCGAGTGCAAGTGGCTATCCAAATATGGCCATACCGAGTGCAAGTGGCTATCCAAATATGGCCATACCGAGTGCAAGTGGCTATCCAAATATGGCAGTAATGGGTGCAGATACATCTCCAATGAGAATGAATGGTATGGGAATGGAAAGTAAAACCATAGTGCAAGAAAGAACACCCGAAATGACTAAAACAACAGTAATTTCTGAAGCTCCAGGTTACGTTCGCCAAGATACTTATGTTCAAATGCATGGATAAATTCGATTTATTTTGAAATATATTATATATTATTTAAAATTTATTTGGTGGTATTGATATGATTACATTTAATTTCTTTTTATTCATTTTTGAAATTGCTTTATTAATTTCTTCTGAAATGTAAAATGTTCGTTGCATAAATTATTAATAAAGTTTCCACATTCTTGGTTAGGTATTCAATTATTTTATATTTTAATCGCAGCAGAAAAGCAGATTGACACGAATAATGTTTAAAATATTGATATTTTTCAAGTTTGTAAGATTTTTATCAGCTAATAAACAAAGTTTCTAAAAAAAATTAACATAGTTTTATTTTTTAAGTTAAATAAAATAGACAATAATTATAATTGTAATTAATTCTTTTTTAATACGGTGTTTGAGTATTCTGAATTTGATTGTTTTTCTTTAATTTCACTCCTTACAGCACGACTTTCGGTTTCGCTCTAACACGTTTTGAAAATCCTCCGTACAAAAACAAATAAGTACAATTCCGTCTTAAAGTTAATTCTTTTATATAGGAGAACATCAGCTGCACACGTTTGACATATATTCGGCATTTAACGCAAACTTAATTTTATTAAAAGTAATCTAAATGTATATAATAATAATTTATATTATAGTACATTATTATTATTATTTCCCGGTTGTTATAGAACTATTTTATAAAAATTCTAAACATATCAATTCTTGCCGGCAAACAGACAGACAACAGTATAAATGTATAAACGTGAAATTTGAAAATTAAAGCCCAATTAACTATATTTTCACAACCCCTACATTGGCTATAGTCACTGCCGGCCCGAGCACAATCAGCGCCCTTGAAAAATTATTTTAATGTCGTACCATTAAAAAAAATTCGCAACAATATAAAACACCAATGCAAAATTAAGTACTGTATCTAATTTTTATTCAAAATGCAGCACGCATTATGCCGATCGTAAGAATATGGCGATACATTCAAAATGACAACTCGTGAATCAACACGTAAGAAAAAATTCTGACAAAAAAACATTTATTTTTTCATTATTTATTATAATTTAAACATGTACTTTCGCCATGCCAAACTACAAATTCAGACGCCCTGGGCCAGCGCTTAGTTCGCCTATATAAATGACCCAGCTTACTAAACAAGCTTTACTTTTACGTAAAAGACGGCCGACTTCGCCCGAAATTGCACCTTGTTTCTTCGCCCTATGCGGGCATTGTTTGTGCGGTGATGTCGGCCGTCTTCCACCCGCATCTGTGTCCCTTCTCTTCGCCCTACGCGGGCTTTATTTTCACGGGTCAGACGGTCGTTTTCACCGAAAAATATATCTTTTTTCTTCGCCCTACGCGGGCTTTGTTTGTGCGGTGATGTCGGCCGTCTTCGACCCGCGTCTGTGTCTCTTCTCTTCGCCCTACGCGGGCTTTATTTCCATGGGTGAGACGGCCGTTTTCACCGCAAAAATATCTTCTTTCTTCGCCCTACGCGGGCTTTGTTTGTGCG
>NW_019386097.1:99042-108996 GCF_000671375.1 Centruroides sculpturatus
TACAGTCGACACCCCTATAACACTGTTGATTATTCCGTTTTATATGAATTCCATGTTGTACGAGTCACTTAGATTTTACAAATACGTGTGTGCCGGGCTGTGAACGGCTCACGTATTTGTAAACTGTTTTCACGTATATTATAGAAATAATTATATTAAGAAAAAAATTGAATATTAAGTATACTCGTATATTTTAGAAGTTTGCAACCGGGTTAAGAAGTAGTTAAATAATTAAGCAATCAGGGAATTGGGGACATAAGCAAAACCCCGACGAAAGAGCCGAAATTTTACTTAAACAAAAGCTTAACCGAACCATCTGTAGCCGATTACAGTGGAGACTGATTTCTTCGTATTATTAATGTAATAAAGACAGAAATTTTTCCAGTTCGACGAGAGTGACCGAAAAGTTGTAAATTTTGGAAATTTCCGTGGACACCCGGTCCTAAAACGAATTAGTTAGAAAACAAATGACTATTAAGTTTAACATATTTAGATTTTTACAGCTACGGTGAAAACGTTTAAAATCTACAACAGCCCTTTCGCGTCATTTGAGATATACTAGTGATGCGACAAAAGAGGTATTTGACGTCGACCGGTATCGTCACCCTGGGGATTTGGCAGTCCGCGTGTATGCACGCTCTGCAACCTTCTTCGATACGTGCGACTAAATATCCACCGAAGTATAGATTATATTTTGTGGTCGTCAGAACGAATCGTGACGAAATAGATTATTTTTTTAGTTGTAATATGGAGTGAGTATAAAGTGAAAATACAACTGATTATTATTATTATTTAACTTCATACTTGATCTTTATGCATCTCTGAATCAAATCGTACACAATAGATCATTTTAATAGCGCGATTAGTGTTTTAAATTTACGTGCAAAGAAAATTTATACTTTGTTACAGATATTATTCATAAAAAGTTCGAGAAAGGACGAAATTTATAATTAAGACGAGTCAGAATATTTTTTGAATTTGTCACGTGCATTTAATATAGTTAGATGAAACAATAAAATTAACCAAGTTTTGTATATCTGTGAAAGAGAAATTTTCACAAATCTTGCTTAACAAATTATAAAATTTAAATGTAAAAGTTATTGAACAATTTTGAATAATGAATATTCTCCATAGATTACTCTTATCAGAAAATTTTTTTAATGTTTTAGTTAGAATTGACAGTTCTTTCTGTCAATAGACATTTTGTGCTTTCGAATGTCAGTTCAAAATCTGTGTGTTAAGAAACAATACTTTTCAAATTTACAGAAATTTCATGTATCCAGTTCCATAATAGATATATCAGTAAATATGTTTAATCAAATTTGTATGACCATTTTTCAAATTAAAAGTATAGAATTCTTGTATAAATTATTTAACAATCGATAATACTGTAAGTATTTAAATTGCTTTGAATATAATACAATCGACCCCCCATAACACTGTTGATTATTCCGTTTTATCACTTAGATTTTACAAATACGTGTGCCGGGCTGTGAACGGCTCACGTATTTGTAAAATCTAAATCTAAGTGACTCGTACAACATGGAATTCATATAAAACGGAATAATCAACAGTGTTATGGGGGTCAACTGTAGTTATATATGTTAAGAATTTCCATACATTTCATCGTGGAAATTGTTTATCAATATGTGTCAGGAAAAAGTAATGTTACATTTGTACTGTAATGTTTTCGTAGTAAACTATTTTTTTAATTCTTTTTATTTTTTGTTAAATTAATATTACCATACTAATGAATAACTATTTCNACAATAATTATAATTGTAATTAATTCTTTTTTAATACGGTGTTTGAGTATTCTGAATTTGATTGTTTTTCTTTAATTTCACTCCTTACAGCACGACTTTCGGTTTCGCTCTAACACGTTTTGAAAATCCTCCGTACAAAAACAAATAAGTACAATTCCGTCTTAAAGTTAATTCTTTTATATAGGAGAACATCAGCTGCACACGTTTGACATATATTCGGCATTTAACGCAAACTTAATTTTATTAAAAGTAATCTAAATGTATATAATAATAATTTATATTATAGTACATTATTATTATTATTTCCCGGTTGTTATAGAACTATTTTATAAAAATTCTAAACATATCAATTCTTGCCGGCAAACAGACAGACAACAGTATAAATGTATAAACGTGAAATTTGAAAATTAAAGCCCAATTAACTATATTTTCACAACCCCTACATTGGCTATAGTCACTGCCGGCCCGAGCACAATCAGCGCCCTTGAAAAATTATTTTAATGTCGTACCATTAAAAAAAATTCGCAACAATATAAAACACCAATGCAAAATTAAGTACTGTATCTAATTTTTATTCAAAATGCAGCACGCATTATGCCGATCGTAAGAATATGGCGATACATTCAAAATGACAACTCGTGAATCAACACGTAAGAAAAAATTCTGACAAAAAAACATTTATTTTTTCATTATTTATTATAATTTAAACATGTACTTTCGCCATGCCAAACTACAAATTCAGACGCCCTGGGCCAGCGCTTAGTTCGCCTATATAAATGACCCAGCTTACTAAACAAGCTTTACTTTTACGTAAAAGACGGCCGACTTCGCCCGAAATTGCACCTTGTTTCTTCGCCCTATGCGGGCATTGTTTGTGCGGTGATGTCGNAACTACAAATTCAGACGCCCTGGGCCAGCGCTTAGTTCGCCTATATAAATGACCCAGCTTACTAAACAAGCTTTACTTTTACGTAAAAGACGGCCGACTTCGCCCGAAATTGCACCTTGTTTCTTCGCCCTATGCGGGCATTGTTTGTGCGGTGATGTCGGCCGTCTTCCACCCGCATCTGTGTCCCTTCTCTTCGCCCTACGCGGGCTTTATTTTCACGGGTCAGACGGTCGTTTTCACCGAAAAATATATCTTTTTTCTTCGCCCTACGCGGGCTTTGTTTGTGCGGTGATGTCGGCCGTCTTCGACCCGCGTCTGTGTCTCTTCTCTTCGCCCTACGCGGGCTTTATTTCCATGGGTGAGACGGCCGTTTTCACCGCAAAAATATCTTCTTTCTTCGCCCTACGCGGGCTTTGTTTGTGCGGTGATGTCGGCCGTCTTCGACCCGCGTCTGTGTCTNATCCAAATATGGCAGTAATGGGTGCAGATACATCTCCAATGAGAATGAATGGTATGGGAATGGAAAGTAAAACCATAGTGCAAGAAAGAACACCCGAAATGACTAAAACAACAGTAATTTCTGAAGCTCCAGGTTACGTTCGCCAAGATACTTATGTTCAAATGCATGGATAAATTCGATTTATTTTGAAATATATTATATATTATTTAAAATTTATTTGGTGGTATTGATATGATTACATTTAATTTCTTTTTATTCATTTTTGAAATTGCTTTATTAATTTCTTCTGAAATGTAAAATGTTCGTTGCATAAATTATTAATAAAGTTTCCACATTCTTGGTTAGGTATTCAATTATTTTATATTTTAATCGCAGCAGAAAAGCAGATTGACACGAATAATGTTTAAAATATTGATATTTTTCAAGTTTGTAAGATTTTTATCAGCTAATAAACAAAGTTTCTAAAAAAAATTAACATAGTTTTATTTTTTAAGTTAAATAAAATAGACAATAATTATAATTGTAATTAATTCTTTTTTAATACGGTGTTTGAGTATTCTGAATTTGATTGTTTTTCTTTAATTTCACTCCTTACAGCACGACTTTCGGTTTCGCTCTAACACGTTTTGAAAATCCTCCGTACAAAAACAAATAAGTACAATTCCGTCTTAAAGTTAATTCTTTTATATAGGAGAACATCAGCTGCACACGTTTGACATATATTCGGCATTTAACGCAAACTTAATTTTATTAAAAGTAATCTAAATGTATATAATAATAATTTATATTATAGTACATTATTATTATTATTTCCCGGTTGTTATAGAACTATTTTATAAAAATTCTAAACATATCAATTCTTGCCGGCAAACAGACAGACGACAGTATAAATGTATAAACGTGAAATTTGAAAATTGATACCCAATTAACTATATTTTCACAACCCCTACATTGTGCTTTCGAACCACCACGTTACTCCCGAAATCTGGTGGCTAATCACTGCTTGCCTTGTCACCCCCGAAACACACGTATGTTCTGCGCCGTTTTTTCGTATACATTTTATGAAACATTTTTAATACGTAATTGCTTCTCGTGTGTGTCTAATCGAGGAAAATTTCTGAGTCTGCTGTTTATTATGATTCTGTAAGAAATCTTTTAATTGTTTGTGTATTAGAAAACTAATCAATGGAAGGTTTTACGAAATCTCAACAAAGTGTAGAGAACTCTGACGCCATATGCCTTGGGAGGTGATATATCATAAGGTTGAAGATAGACCCTTATAAATCTACTACCAGTGCTCTGTTAACAGGAATTCCGCTAATGTAAAATATATGAGAGAATATAGGGAACGTGGAGGGTTCTCTCAAGCGAAGTGCTTCCTTATTCAGTGCTCTATTAAGTGAATATGAACAAAACGAACAATGCTATAATGAACAAAAGAAATAAATGTCCACTTCGCATTTTTACTAATTTCCTTCCTGAGAGATAAGATGATAAACTTAGAATGAAGATAATTAAACATTTTAAAGTAAATTTTAAAATTTTATGAATAAAACATAAAAAATAAACATCTAACTTCAGAAAATCGCTATAAATTATCTCAACTTACAAGGATTAACATCACCTTTGGGTTAGATTTGAGATAAAGATATTATTTTTAACATAGGGTAGATTGTCAGTGCAACCCATACTGATTAACTACTACTATTACTGTTAATAAGCTACTAATTGTTTTACTGTCCTGTAAATGAAAACTCTCTTCCTGATTTTAAGTTCGTCAAATTATATTATTATTTTATTGTACTCCGAAAAATGCTTTCTTTAATATTTAACAACTAGTTTTGTTACATGTGATTAATTTTATTTTTTAGTTACAGTTTAATTGACATGCCTGTAACCCCAGGGTTTCTGGTATGTTAGTCTCTCCCTATTTATATACAGCATCTGGTCAATTCACGAAAATATAGTAATAAAGGTTCATATCAATTAATAATTACAACAGAAATTTTATTTTAAATTTTCAGTAATCTTCCCTCAATTTTTGATGATTGGTGAATTANCGCTGATGCTCTTCCTCGAGTGTTAATTGCGAAACTTACATACAATTAATGGCAGAAAAACAGCCATAAATGTGAATAACACCAGTATAAGCTTTGTGTTAATCGATATAGTCCTTTCGTGTATTAGGTATGTATGTTGACTGGTTAATTAAATGCCGATAACCTATAAGAAAAGGCCGGATGGCCGAGCTGTCGCGGTAACAGCCTACCGCTCTGGGAGACCCGGGATCGAATACGGGTCAAGGAATCCCCAGGAACTTTTTGGAGGATGGTCCGTTCGGATATGACAAGTGACCCCCCACGTATCTCTTCACTCCATTTAACTTTAATAGCAGCGATCTCTTTTATACACAAACCTCTATGCAAAATTTCACAAGTTTTCGATAGAAAAAACACCAGTTATTAAGCTTCAAAGAAACACATACTTAAACATCCACAAACGTCAACCGATATAATGCAAAATAGACGGTGACCCTCCACATATTTTTTGGCTCCTTTAGTGTCATAATTTTGATAAATGCAAAGCACTGAGGAGAGGTCAAACTTTCACCCACAACCGAACTTTCTACGCGTTGTCAAACCCCTATATTAAATAATTAAAATANTTATTGTTTATTTGTGTAGAAGAGATGCGGATTAACTTAATTACTTCGAAATTTTAAAAAATGTTTTAAAACTTTGAATTAACATACTTTCATAATTAATAATGGTTTGGTTTGTAATGTGTCCTATAAAACAACATTATTTATTCTTTACAGGAATTCATGGAAAATGGAGCGTATAAAAGCTTAATCATCAAAATTTCTAGAAAAAAATAATGATATTTTTTATGAGACATTTTAAGCACGGTAAACGTTAACGCTTATGTTTTTATGATATAAATGTAATTTAAAAATTATAAAATAAATTAAACTTGGTGCATTAATGCAGCATTTTCAGCTTTTTCTAATAGTGGCACTCCTACTTTATCAATGTAGAGTTATTGCTAGTTGCTTAGTAAGCAATGTTTACAAGTAAAGGGCCGTCCATAAATTACGTGAGAGCGATTTCGGCCGTTCTAGACCCCCACCCACTCCTGTGTAAGTAACCTTAATATTTTCTTTTATCCCCCCTCCCCTTCCCTTCCCTATCTTATGTAATATTTTGGCATGATTTTATAGAAAGAGTTTAACCAAAAAAATTTTTCTTATGAAACCCTAAAAACCTTAGGTTCAAAATATAGTTAATTAATGTGTACTATTATTTATAAAAGGCTTTATGTGAACTAATTTAAAAATATAAAAATTTAATGAATTCGAATTAACAATTTATTTTAAGAACTTTATTTTTTAATTATTAACAGAATAGAGAGAAACCACATTTCATTACCATATTGATTACATCTTTGCTAAGGCCAAGAAAATAAACTACACGCTACTAAAATGTGCTAGGTGCATCTGGAGACTAAATACAGGCATACCTCGACTTACGTCATTCCCGATTATACGTCGTTAGTCAAAAAAGTGTATGGAAAAATAAAAATCAAGTTTAAGTCATTTTATTCGACTTTACGTCTGTCCGCCACAAATATTGAAGTCGTAATATCACTAGATAAACGTTTAAAGCACATAAAATCATATTAAAATATATACGAGTATGTTCTGTATTTACAGTACATGCATTCGTAAATTTAGAATACTTTTTTCTGTACTATATTAAAAACTAAAATTTATTTGTTTGTAAGCTTAAAATAGATTTTTATTAACCATATATTATTAAAAATGCATTAATAAATAAAATACAAAACCAGGAATGGTAATTTATGGTTTAGCCCAGTGACAAGTAGATTCGGAGACAAGTAAATTCGACTTACGTCGTTCTCCTGGAACCAATTACCGACGTAAGGCGAGGTATACCTGTAATAAAGCTTATAAAACTCTATATAATGGGGAAATACAACCAATGCTATTTTACGCAGCCTCTGGCTGTGGTCATGTAACTAGTAAAAATTCAGTAGCAAGTAAATTACTATCTTTTTAAAGACAGTTTGCCATCAGAATTTCAAAGTGCTGCAAAACTGTTTTTACTAATGCCTCTCTGATATTAGCAGAACTCCTTCCTTTGCCACTATGTATTGTAGAAAAGGTTCTAAACTACTACATCAGGACTACAAATGTCAAAACTCAACAACGGTCTTTACTCCTATCTAGGGCTGTTCATATGCTGCGACATTGCAATTACCCTACTATCTCTGATCATCATCCTGTAAACAAGGTTATTTGGTGTCATCTGTTTCCTCCATAGATAATCATGCAGACATTAATATCTACACAGATGGGTCCAAAATCTCCTTGTCGGCTCAAGTATCTGTATCTTCCTCCAAATAGATGGAGGTATGTAGAAGGTACAGATACCTCCCACATACATCCATCTATCAAGCTGAAGAAGATGCTGACTACCAAGCTGTTCAGTGGGCCACTTCACTACCAAACAAAACTCTGTCTATCAACATTTACAGTGATTCTCAGTCTGTCCTAAAAGCTCTATTAAATCCCAATTGCAATAGCAATAAAATCGCATATATCCAACACCATATTAATTAAAAATAATGTAAATAAGATAACTTTATATTTGTTCCTGACTATACTGGCATATTGGGAAATGAAAAAGCTGACTTTGAGGCTAAGTCAGCTGCAAAGGACACACTGATTTGGACTACACTCGCATCTCTCTCTCACGTAGTAGCCTTAAAAATTATATTCGTGACAACGCTATGCAAAAATGGAAAAACGAGAGAGAAACCACCACACGGCCTTTCTCCCATGACAAAAAATGTGTAGAGCGTGAATCTGCTAGCGTTCCCCGCATTTCTTTATGCAGCGAGAGTGTAGCGAAGTGACGTCATGAGCAGTGTTTGCCAATTAGAAACCAGTTTCAGTGTGTTCGCTGTAAAGTGCTTCTCGAGCGCTGCATAAAGAAATGCGGCCGTTATTACTCTATCACGTCACACGAGTCAACGAGCGTTCTTAATAGAAATCACCAAATTGAAGCCAAATTCAAAACGCCATCAAAAAATAAAAATAAGAATATTACGTAAAACGAGATCTATTACCCCCTACCCCTGAGTAAGAAATCGTAAGAAATCCTTGACCATAAATTACGTAAGATATTTACCTTACGTAATTTATGGACGGCCCCTAATAAGTGCTATGGTGCTGCTCAGCACTATAATTCGCAACACCAGTGAAAATCAACTGAATATTTTAAGAACGTATTTTCCTCATTTTTATTTTAATTAACAAAAATCTGAATCTAATAAAGCAGGTATTATTAACGCATATATAATTTTAAAATAGCTTATACATGTTATATTAAATGATAGAAAAAACTCATTTAAGAGCTTAAAATGTGATATTATATTCTAAGAAGAATGTCAGTTGTTTGTGTACATATGTATAAATATACACAAACAATTGATATTGCACACTGGGGTAATACAGTACGTAAATTACGTGTACAGTAAAACCTGTCTAAACCCGAAAAAAAAAATTCGGTACCGTGTGAATCCGTTTTACACAGAGGTTTTACCGTATATAAATTAATCAGATAAATAATAATATGTATAATTTACATTATTATATAAATTACATGTATTAATAAACATTTATATGAATCGATTTTTAAATATTTATTCTAAATATGATAACACATTCAATTGTTATCTTAACAAATTTCATTTAACAATCGATGAAATGAAGATTTATTTTGCTGAACTTTAAATATAGAAAGTTCAACAGTTTCATTTTTCAGTTTTCTAATCTCAAGTATTAAATTTTTGAGGTAAAATTCGTCATACTTTTATGAGTCACAGTGACTCATACCTTTATATATACATTTATGTATTTTAGCAATATATAATTATAAAATTAACGCAAGAACGCACCTTAACCAGTTAACCTACAGGTATACAGCATGGAAACAACAGTTTCTTTTAAACCGAGTTCTTTAATATTTAATCGATTCATTCGTGAAAGCCTGTTCTAAATTCCTTCTTAATATTTCAGATTACACTTAGCAGAATTATTACTTATTTTTCATGTAGTACAACTTTTAATTGAGAATGTTTTATCGTTTTCAACAAAGACTGACATAGCAACGGTGATTTTTACAGAGGGAGGGAAAGAAATTTGCGATAGTGTTTAGCGAATGCCGGCAAATTAGAAATGTCTACGTTGAGTGCCCTATTAATTTACAAAATTACTAGCCTATGAGAGACTTATATTGCGGTGCTTTAAAGTTACTTTAAGAATGGTTGCTTTGGAACAGTTGCTTGTTCCCATGTGTATAAAATAAGACACTTAACGCTATGTCTTATTTGATACGCATCAAATATTAATAATTAAGACACACTGGCTAAATAAACCGATAATTGCTATTTATTTACTTGCCTCTTGTTTATTTATTTGTTGGAAAGAAAAACAATTATTGTTGTTTTGACTGTTTACTTCACTTATNATACAGTGGTGTTGTAAGTAATTATCCTGAATTGCTACTTAGGCAAGCTTTCAGTCGACTTTATTTTATGTTCCCACCACACGGAAATGAAAAAATATATTTTAAAATAATCTGTAAAAAGCTTCGTGCTCCTTGGTATTTTTCTTCTCTAAGATGACACTTAAAATTTCCATAATGCATCTCCATTTGGTCCATTGAAGTTCCATAATCCTGTTATTAATGCTTAAAACAGTAAGGACTGGATATTGGAGCTTCTAAGAATGTTTAATTTTATATGTATGCTTA
>NW_019386098.1:0-20917 GCF_000671375.1 Centruroides sculpturatus
AAAAAAAACGATTTTAAGTGGAAAAAAAAACAAAATACAAGGACAAGATTTTTGGAGAAAACGTCTTCATTCTTTCGTTGTGTTTTGCCCTTTTCTCCTAACATCTGTAATCTCCTTTCAGTCTCTGAAGACCGTCTGCTTGTCGAGATAAGGAGATTAGGCAGTTCGTTCATCTCTCTAAGCATTCTGGAAAATCTGCCGCAGCCAAGAGACGTTAAGTCTAATTACGATAGGCATGCTGACATCAAGTCGATGCTTCGACGACGGATGACGTAGCGACGTGTATATGTGTTTGGAGTTTGGTACTCAATACGCCATAACCCGAACGTTGGTCGCAATGAATTGTGAGACGTCTGGGAAAAAGAGATAAGAAGTTGCTTGTTTTCTTTTTTCTAATGTCTTCATTTGGGGAAAAAGTGTTTTACTGTTTTACGAGACGGCGATCCTCGCGAGAGATATTAGTCACTAGTCCCATTTATTGGATTCAGATTTTTAAAAATTGCAATTGCTAAAACAAAGAAAAGAAAAAGACTTTTCGATCATATCCCGAGTTAAAATCACTATTAAAGTTAAATTTATTTGAAAATATGAACGTATATATATATATATTTTTTTAATGTCCCCTTGTAAGAATTTTGTCTACATTTCTCTCAGTTTTATCTTTATTTTGCTTCATGAATAAGCTTTTAAATCGAGAAAAGTTTCTATATAATCGTTATTAAGATTACAAAGAAAAAAAATGCATATATACCTGACAGGGAGGAAGATTGGATGTGTCAATTCCAGGCTGAGGAGGGAGACGTATTGGATGATGATTGATGATCATATCATCATAGGTAACTCCGTTTGGATTAGGCAATTCACATCGTCCCGTAGTTTCCGTTTTCGTCGGTAAAAAATTCTGTACTTTCTTTTTATGTCTGAAAATATTTTAAATGTATTATACTTCTGAATAAATCACAAATTATTAAATTAGAAATATGTAAATCAATTATTTAATATCTTAAATATCGAAAAATTAATTAATTATAAAGAATCATCGAGAAAAGGAGAGAAAATTCTATCTCTGTTGACTCTATTTAACTATATTTATAATAGCAATAACTTACTTCACTTGTGATTTCTAATACAAAAATACAAAACAATTGAAACGAAGGAAGGCTGTGAATCAAGCTGTTTAAAGATGCTAAAGCATCTTCGCTTTATTTTTCGTCATAACTATACATTTTTTAATCTTTTTTTTTAACTATAAATATTAATTTAATTTTATTTTATTTTGTTTAAATTTACTAATTCCAGTTTAGTCATTTAAAGTTATGTTTTTTAAATTTATTAAAATTAGTCATCGTTTCTATTTGATCTATGTTAATAACTTACACATAACGGTAATCTAATTTAAAAACACTTCGAAAAATTACATTTAGCGAATGACATTATAAATTAAATTTTCTATTTTTCCGCTATCTCTTTCAAACGAGGAAATTATTTCTATTGCAAAGAGTTGACATCTCTAATGACTGACGACGTATATTTGNAGCGAGTACAGTTATATCTAAATTTCATCTTGTAGTACCACGAAAATATTTTTCTCTCAGATAAAAACTTCGGCCGTAACCTCGATAGTATTAAAGGTTTTATGCTTTTAATAAGGTCTAACCTATAGCATTTATACTCGTACATTTGATTTTTATTAGACTAATGATATAACTATGCAAAATAAGATGAAATATTTAAATTAGCATTTTGTATTTTTAATATTTAGTAATAAAAGTAATAAAATAAGCAGACACAATACGTATAAAGTCTGTAACAAAATAGACTATTTTATAAAATTAATAATATAATAAAAGAAAAATTTTGATAAGTAAATCTAAAGATATTTTCAGAACTACAAATTTTTCAATTTATAAAAGAATTTATAATAAAAATTCAATAAAAACTCGGTTATCAAAGTTTTCTGTTTATAAACATACGCCTAATGTAGAATTCATCAAAAGGTGAAGTTTTAAAAGATGTTATCATAGAAGACGACGGAGAATTATAATATATATTTTCATAAGTTAAGTGATATTTTAAAAGTAAAATTTATGGAAACTCTCTCATTAAATGTAACATTTATTATTTAGAAGATTTTTATGATGCATAAAATAGTAATTCTCAAAAAGAAGTAGGCTTTTTATTCAAGATACACCGATAAAAGAAATATGGAAATTGTGAAGAGTTCCATCCTGTAACCATCGTTTCCATCTTACAGGAACAACTTTTTCTGTTAACATTGTCACAACATCCCTCTTCTCGTTCAACATAACCATATGCAGATGCGCTGAATAGAAATGGTATTGCTTGCATCTACTTAGAAAAATTCACTTTGTAAGCAAATGAGAATACATATATAGTAACTCGTAGCAATACACGAAACACCCCAGCTTAAAATAAATATATATATTTAAAAAAATTTTGTAAACTAACCAACAAATATAATTTTATTTTTATATCATTCTCTCTATACAGGATTGAATGGAAACTGACTGAACATTTAACACTTTTTTTCTCTGTTAAGTTTCAACATAAACCAATACTTCTAATGGTATTAGAGAGGATTTTGTATTCATTCTTACAAGAAATACTTTTAATAAGATTATTGTGTAAAGAATAAATCACTGTTAAACTGTTTATAAAACAAAAAAATGATATTATTTTATTTATATACTACACAGTGTTTCGATATTTTGAGAGATACTATCGCACCATTGTAAGAGCCACACTGGATGGGGGAATCTGTGAAAACCAATCTAGTGTGAAGTATAAGTATGGATTTTCTTGTTGAAGAAAATTGTAAAGACTTTTACCACTCACTCCAACTTGTGACAGTTCACTTATAGATTTCCTTCGACTAAGCTCAACACTGGACGATTTCAACTCTTAGAAGTAGGATGACTTCGGAGGTGGACTGACATTCGATCGATAGCCGACGGGATGGTAGAAATAAAGAATTTTAAATTTTTTTTCTATGCTTCATATTCTTTTCTTGACATTATCGGAAAACGTTTTCCTTAGCTAACCCGAGAAATCTGATCTCGGTTATAATAAGTGTTTCGATCGGGCCACCAAAGAAGTTAAAAAACTAAATTTATTATTATTTTTTTTCTCTCTCTCTCTCTCTCTTCTTACTCTTTTAATAACAGAGAAAAAAATTCTAAAATTTCCAACGCTATAAACCGTTTTATACTTTAGAAAATTTTTAATTAAGTTTAATATTTTAAAAATTCACAGAGTTAAGCTTATTATAAAAGCTTATAAAAAAGTAAACATTTACTTAAACGGGAATGGATTTAGTAATAATGAAATTAGCAATACCCAAAAACATCAAAAGTAATTATAAATAAATTAATTAGATAAGAAAAAAAATATATACTAAACACTTTATAAGACTAAATTATCGTGTTACCGAATTAATTCATAATAAAAATCTCATTAAGGGCTATTTTCTGAATCTAAATTTCTTTTGATCTATTTATCTCAGAGCTTTGTGTTTATTTTTCTTCCCGCTACCCTCATAAAAAAAAAGTATTACAACAAAGGGAAACATTTAACATTATTTTTTAGATAGTAAGGAAAGAAATAGGAAATTAAGAATATAGAGACATTTGTAAATTCCTAAGGTCGTCGACCTCATCTCTTAGTTTAAAACTGAGGTCAAATTGACTTTGTGTGTGTCTAACAGATTGAAGTAGCCGTTAAATTATGCAGTAAATAGCTGGAGAGTAACTGCTGAATCATGACGTGAATAATTGATTGTGTTAGCTTATCTTCACCCCTTGCATTTCCCCTTCTTCACAACATAAACCTCTTATTTTTTCAATTTCTTTGAAGAAGGCCAATTAATTCCGAACATCGTGTTTATTATCTTTCTCTTTGCAACTTTCTGTGTTTCTGTAAAGATGATTTTTCATCTTTTCGATGTTGCCAATATAGAAAATTGCATTTATGAATCGTGTTGCACTTTACAATTCTTGCAATTTATTAAAGTCTTTTTAATATTTTAATTAATTAAATTATAAAGAAAATTCAATAGATTTTTAGTATTTTTGTTCTTTTTTGTAAAAAGTTTAAAATATGAAATTGTCGAAATGTTTCTCACGAAATTTTACTTTAACTTTTAAGAATAACAAAACTGTTTATTGTCTAAGGAATATCTTTTCTCTATTTCTGTAGTATTTACAACACACTGTAGACACATTTTAAAAACAACAATTGCTTATTGTAAACTCTTTAGGTTACTATTTTTAAAAAAACTATGTTTGAATTTTATAGCCTAATAACGTTAAATATTACAAAAGGTTGTGGCTTGTATTATAAATTAAACTTAAGAAATGTTAGGAATACAAAATTAATGCGGATAAAAATAGGATTAAAATTAAAAATTGACAGATCATATGAGGATAACAAATGATCATGGTTTCTTTGTTGTAGAGAAAGCAGATCGGTACCTCATTGACGTTCAAGTCTTGTGTCGACTACACGATTGTCGACGCCAGTCCGTCTGATACAGACTGTGTTCATAAAGGAGAGACATTAGTTCCCCTAGCGTGTGTTCAGAAACCCGCAGTACACGAACCAAACCGATTTACCCTTTGTCTCATCGCGAGTTCTAGTTGATGCGTTTGTAGTAATTCTATACATTTATATTTATTATATTTTCCTCTACTTACTCATTTTTTTTCTCTCTCTCTCTCTCTTCAAATGCAAATGAAACTATTTCGGATTTGGCATTAACGAACAATTTTATCATTAAATTAATAATAAGAACATTATTTCTGTCAGTTAATTTTCTTCACGTTAATTATTCTTAATAATGTTTATTAATGCGAATTCGTCTAATTGTTCGACTAGGTGTATTCATTAAATATTAAATTGTTACGTATATTTAAAAAATTTTTAAATGTTTTCATAACTTTCTCATTAAATTACTCTAGTAAAAAATATTTTTGTCGTATCTTTTAAACGGTACATAAACTTTACATTAAATATAAACGATCCCTTTAACTAGTAAATACGGTTGATAGCGAGTACAGTTATATCTAAATTTCATCTTGTAGCACCACGAAAATATTTTTCTCTACCATTTCGCATGCTTTTTTTTTTTTATCAAGGAGTTTATCAAAAGTAAAAAAAAAAAAAAAAAGTTGGCAGCAACAGAACTGAAATCAATCCATTTACCCGAAACAAGGGGAGAGTCTAACACTGCCTCTTTTGGACTCATCTAGTCACGAAAGAAGCCGCATCCTTTAAATCATTAATCCTTTTCCATTCTAACAGATTGCGATACTTTTTAGATATAACTACTTTATCCTGTATACTGTCAAAATTAATTTCTGTTTTTCCTTTTTCTTTTGAAGATTTTACTCTTAGTCAATTTGTTCTTTTCGTATTACTCTTTAATATGTCGACATTTCAAAGACAGATTTAGATACTTTTTACTCAATACTTTATATAAACACTATCTGATAGAAAATAGGCTTATCTTCTTTACTTTTTTAATCAACAAAAAAGCAAATTTTATAATATATATATATATATTTTTTTTTTTATGAAGTTCTTTTTTTACTCATATAATTGATGAAAGAATGCGATAGAGATTTCTTCCTTAAGTTAATACAATTTTATAATAAATTTTCAACATTTAAGAAAAATTTAATATCGTTAAATTAGACAAAATTTATAATAAAACTTTCTTAATCTTTTATTTAGTTAATTATATAAATTAAAAACGAGTTAAGTAGATGATAACTGACGACAGTTATAAATATTAAAGTAAAGAATACAATACATAAAAATCGAAATATTTTAAAAATATGATAAGAATGCATTGGATAACAAATTAGCATATAGACTTCTGACTTATTTTTACTGAAATATTTATAAAAAAAAAAAGCAATAAGCTTGCGTGTAACTCGGAAGATTAGAAAAAAGTCACGCGATGCAGCATTTTCTTATTATAGTTAATATGTATCCACGTATGTTTTTGTGAGAGATGAATCTCATTCCTCTAAGAAAAAGCAATAATAAAACTTCTTTTGATTGCTATCTACTCATACATTAAGCAATTTTTATAAACATGTAAAAAATATATATATATATATAATATTGCTTTTTTATATTCATAAACTTTAAAAGTACTTTGGTAGATTTTATAATAACGAAATACTTTCCTTATTTTCTACGTGTTTAAACAATAAATGATTAACGTCATTACCATAAATATGTAATATTTTAATACTAAGATTAGCCAAGAATTTAGATAATTAATAAAATAATTTATTATCCAAATTCGTAGATAATAAACAAAAAGTAAAAATTTCTATATTAATATTTATTATAATAAAAGTTTAGATAATAAAAGATATTTATTAAAAAAGAAAATTAAAAATCTATAAATTTATATTAAAAATAGTTTCAGTAATTGTTCATTAAATTTTTCGTATTAATTTATTTTGATAATAAAAGCTCGCACCTACTTAATCTTGTAATCATTTGTAAAGAAAGAATGTTATCAGCAGAATGCATATTATTGATTATGGTCCAAATGAAGTGTTTGACTGATTAATGGCATGGCTTTGCTGACTCTATACATAAATTAAATTGCTTTAAAGAATAAAAATTTATATTAAAAGCTACAAATTTTCTGTTTGTCATCTCATTTCAAACGTTTTAATACCTAAATTAACTTCAAAAATATAAAATTAATAATTCAATTGATATATGTCCAAATCACATGATATAATAATTGTTTCTAATTCATATCGAATGCAAGTTACTTTACCGAAAACATTAATTATGTAAAAATAACGAAAGTCATATCTTCAGATAAGTCTAAATTTTCCATTAATGTTAAATGATAAAAAATGAAGGGGGAAAAAAACCCATAAAGATTGCACGATTAAAGCGAATTCCAATTGCATTGACCGACCAACTGACAACTGTAATAAATCTGATAAAGTAGCTTTTATTAGATTAAAATGAATAATTTATATAATATAGAATCAACTATATAAATTAAATTAGTTTAATATATGATAATTACAGTTATATATATATATATAACTTTAAGGATTTAATGTATTGAATTCAATCTTCTACTGTAAAAATGTCTTAAATATATTGTATAAAAATATTATTATTATATTTTAGTAGTTAATATTCTTGATAAGCATATAGAGAAGGTTAAGGAAAGGAGGGAAGATGCAGGAGTTTTATCTCTGGGGGGTGTAAACCACATGTGATGGAAGTATCGATTGAGAATTTCCACCTGGGGCACACATTGCTTAGTTCCATCTAATGATTAAATATTTAAGACATAGGAGTATATTAAAGTAAATATTTTATTTGAAGGGGTTGATGTCTTCTTGCCGGAATAAGGACAGAATTTCTTGACAGAAATAAATAGGACTGACTATGTATAGAGTGCAATCTGTCAATTATCCATGTCTATTCCATATGCTAGATAATTAGCATTTCCAGTAACTGTAATTACGCCGTTTCATAAAGGATATTTTGTATATATTTTCGAAATTAATGTTGATAAACTCCGTATTGCATCATTCGATTATAGTTTGTTACTTAGCTAATAAATTTATTCATAGTTATGATTACAACGAATGCCTAACAAGATGCACGAAACATTACAAATTAAAACCAATATTATAAATATTTTATTCGTTCCGATTTAAGTAAACATTAAGAAATAGTCCATTATAAGTTTTCAAGTTTATCTAAACATAATAAAATAAAAAAAATTAATTATTATTACTTTCCAACACACGGTAACTTCTTATTTCGCTATTAATTATCTGTGTTACTTAAAATATTTAAATAATTAATATTCATCAATATCGAAGCTTTGATCTTTAGTTAACGATAGAATATAAAATTTCTTGCGATTTTAATAGATGGCTTCATTTAAGAAGAATAAACTGGAGAAGAGTTAATAGTGATTGTCACCAATTTACTTCGTTACAAAATCACTCGTAGTTCACAGGTCGAAGTGGCTCACAACCAATTAAACCCATTTATATAGGCATTCGTCCAACTTGTCCAAAAGTCAATTTTGATTTTCCTTTTAGCTCCATCAACCGACTAATTCAACGATAATTATCGTTGCTGACGTTAGCATTTTTAAAATCACTTCTCCTACTTAAAACAGCGATGGAACTACGATTCCTTTCGACTATTACGTTTTTATGACAAATGGTAATTGTTAATACTTCTCCTAATTATAATTTTTTTTCTTTTTTTTTATATCTTTACTTCATGACAAATAAATTTAAATACATGCATTGTGGAATGAGATAATTTTCTGATCCTGACGTCGTCTTTCGTTTATAAAAATACGAGATGGCAAATATTTGTAAACAGGAAAAAGTCGGTATTTTCGTTTTAAGACAATCTCAAGGAACAGGAGGGGAAGTAGCACAGATGGAGTCGTAATGGGGATCGATATTTGCCGTGCGTGACCGTCATTTACGGTCCCACCCCCTCTCTCGCAGATTTATAGACATCATTAAAATCCTCCCCGCCAGAAGGGGTGGGGCACGTCACCCATTGATTCGGCATAGCTGGAAGAGTTCATTAGACCGACCACAATGACGTAGTACTGACAGGACCAATCATGTAAGAAAAAAAAAAGAAATCGAAAACACGTCTGCATTTTTTTTAATCGTCACGTTTTCGATCAGTTCAGATTTCGATTCGTTTTTATAAATTTTTAAATAGTCTGATCCATTATTAGAATGTATTTAAACTTTCATAAAATGTAGGGTGGATAGTTGTTAAGGCTCGAACCGACTGATGGTAGGGGAAGCTAGACGACAAGTCCGGAGAGGTTGATGTCGATTTGGTGTGCCTGAAACATCGATCACATTGATGGATGCGAAGCATGTTAGCGACGGGGTGGATAGCTTTTCTCCGCCCTCATCTCTATCGTCTTTCTCCCATCTCCTCCTAATTAATGATGCATTCATTCTCTTGCCTATTGTATTGGAATTTCTCTAGAAACCGCATCCATGGTCAAGAATCACTGCATAAATTTCCTAAAAATCGTCTCTTAAAATGGCTTTAAACACGTGCCTCAAACCCAGAAACGAGTAAGTAATTTTCCCTGGTTAGATAAGGCCAATGTTTCTTCGTGCAGTAACGATTTTCACACCTGATTCACCACGTTTGTTTTACGCTGACGTTGAAGCCTTTGGAGTGTAGCTATACCGCAAGGCTGGCAGTTGATGGGACCAAGTGAGAAAATCACTTCTAATCACTTCAACCGTCGATGTTCTTCGCATATGCTTGAATGGCTTCGTCTCAGTCATGTGAACGACAGGCTCTAGTAATTAGTTGGTCGCCTAGCAACAAGGAACTGAAACCTCACCTCTTTCAAATCCCCTTCAATACTTTCACTTTTATCGGAATCGATTTGTAATTTTTTTCCTCTCTCTCTCTCTTTCTCTCTCTCTTTTCCTCCCCGAAATTCTTTTCTAAAAAATAATTATTAACCAAAATTTTGTTTCTTTTAAATATCTCCTTAATCTAATTAACGATTAAATAACACAAAAGTGTAATGAAGGGAGGAGAGAGAGAGAGAGAGAGAGAGAGAGAGAGCGAGAGCGAGAGAGGAAAACTAATGTTTCTATTTCCGTTTTAGCTTTCTTAATGATCAGGGGCGTCGACCTCATTTATAGGGAAGCTGGAATTTCTCACCATGGATGAGATCTTCCTTCCACTTATCATGCGTATCCAGATCCTAGATAAACACTGTCATGCAAAATACTTCGAAAAGCTTTTACTCACGTGGTTTTACTGTTGCTCATGCGTATTTTCCAAAAAATAATATTGGCCCATTGCCAAAAATTTGTTTATTTTTACACAGTTTTGTATTTTCAATTTAAAAGAAAAAAAAGGCTTTCTTGTTACAACATTATAGATTTATTTGAATTTCAATACTGATGTTCTCTTCGTTATATCACTTTAATACTGATCGAAAAATAACATTTAGATATAAATTTTAATAATATCGATCGAATAATATTTCTTCTATCATACGTATGAATAAGTAAAATATCAAAAATAAATAAATAAATAAATAATAAAATCTTATTTTTAGCCAGTAATTCTATAGCTTATATATATGTAATGTCCATAAATCTGATTAGTTAGATGAAATAACTAAACATCAGATGAGAGGTCGAGAACCGACGGGTTTTAATTAGAAAACCTCAGGTATGTTAATTAAAATAAGAAAAAAAAAAATTAAAAAATTTGATGATGTAACAATAATCATTCTGTTTTCAATCACTGTTTTTACTTAAATTTTTTTTGTTAATAAATTTAAAAAAAATAAATAAATACCAGAGCAGAATAACGTGCAAAAGTTTTAATACAATTAAAAAAATAATAATAAAATATTCTTTAATTTAAATCAGTTAATTGAAAAAAAATACAGGATACATTTATAAATTAAATTCTTTTATAGTGTATTTATTTAAGTATGTTAGTAAAAACGTCGATAAACAGTTATAAGTTTATTTTATTTTATTTTTATTATATAAAAATGCATTCTACGCTACTAAAAGTTTACTTTTTAATTTATTTATTTCCTGATTTAGGTTTTGTGTCTAAATATTTTCTTCATCCTACTCTAGATAATAGATTTCAAACAATTAAATAAACAAAAATTACATAAAATATTTACATTTACTCCCTTTATTTTCATAGGATTATAGTGCAGTTCTTATTATCTTTTTTGCCTAGTTTTTATATAGATTACTTTATCCATTATAATTGATAATTTTTATAATAAATATCGTTAAACAGTAACTCGAACTTAATTCGAATTCAAGAGAAATCTCATTAGTACTGATTTATACTTTAGAAATTTTATGAAAATTTATATCCTTTTTTAATGGCATTATTATTAAATTTAAGAGGAAACTTTCAAGATTAGCTAAATTTTCTTTAATTTATTAACAGAGAATGGATTTATTTTTCTCTCAGTAAAGAGATTTATTACGAAATTTTACATTCAAAAGAAATGTTTTTTATTTTATTTTTTTAAATTCAAAAAAAAAGAAAAAAAATTCAAATGTATAAGCAAAAAATTCAAAACAAGTTTCTCATGAATATTAAATAAATGCCTTGCTAGATAAGATAAATTTTATATAAATTCAAACTTTCCGTCTCATTTTTATTAAAAATACATTTTAAAAGAATATAAAAATATTATTTTCACTTTTTATTGGAAGTAATATATATTTTTTAATATTTTGATTTTTAATAAATCATTTTAAAGCAATTGAATAAAAATAAAACACATCCAAAAATAAATTCCCAGACCTTTTTCAACTTTGAAAGTCTATTTGCGAGTTATATAAATAATTTGAATCGTTTCTAATATATTAAACATTAAATCACTGTCAGAATTTAGAAGTAATTAATAAAAAATATTTATATAATTACTTAAAATATACAAAATTTTTAAAGATAATTAAGCATCTTTTCCTTTGTTACAACATCTCGTAAGTGCAAAAAATCTAGTTATAAAATCTCTTCTTTTCAATTTATTTACAATTTTAGTTTACTTTGATGTTCTTATTATGGAAACTAGTCCATCTGCAGAAGCTATTTAATAATAATACTAATAAAAAAAAAAGTTTCTCTTTCTAGATCACAATCGAATCTACAGCTTCGTCTTTCATGTTGCTAGCAACATTGATATTCCTTATATGTCGCATTGCTAAACTGTATTCTGGGCGACAAACAGACTGAGTGACAGGAATTTATCACACCATCTTTCTAGATAATCGATAACATTCTTCGTTACCGTATCGATATTATGATATTTCTAACAATACAAAGAACAGAAACTAAATTTAACTTTTAATAAAAATCGAAAATTGTTCGCAATTTTACTACACGAAATTATTCTAGCGTAGGAAGAAAGAAAAAGAAAAAAAAAGGAGATATATAAAGGCACATTTGTGTATTACTGATCAATATAGTTTATTTGTTGGCTTGATTTAATCAAATGGGTTTTTTTTTTGCAAGTTGATAGGGAGAAGAAATTAAAACTCTATCCTAAATAAATGTAAATGTAACAAAAATTTTTAATGTTAAATAAATAATTTATTCATAAATTAATTTTAAAAAGTATAAAATTTATCTTTTTTAGGTTTAAGACTTAGTATTTAAAACTTAAAACTAAAATTTATATTAGCGATTTCGTTTATTTATTTTGTTTTTTAAAAAATATAGTAAATGGTTTTAGATAAAAAAAAAGAAAAATAATAATATAAATTTATTTTTTTAAATTTATTTCTATGATTGAAAGTGAAAGTTGAGAAGATTTGAAATTCCCTACGATAAAAAAAAAATAATAAATAATTTAAAAATTTTTTTTCTTTCAGTATTAACAATAAAGAAAAACGACGACGAAAGCGAGAATTTATTAATTTTATCTCTAAAGATTACAGAAAATAAATTTCTTATTCTTTCCTTAAAGATATCCGATAAAGAAAATTTTAATCGGATGATATATTTCGTTCCAGTTTAGCTTTCGATCTTTCATTTCTCTACCGCATCCCGGATCAAAATCGAGGAAAAGCATAGAGACGAACACCTTTTCTATCCATCCTTCTATCGATGCCAAATACTGATATAACAGTCGATTATGATAAAAATCCATCAAGATAGTGAAAAATAAGATTGAAAATTCCACAACTGATTATATCCAACAAATTGCTTCTACTAACTTCTAAGAGATTGAAAGTAATGACTCGAAATGAGACAAGAAACTTATCTAATATATTAGAAGGTGACAGTTTATTACAGAAAGGAAACAAATTATCTAGAAATATAATTTATAAAACTTACTCTTTTTTTTTTATTCTACAACGAAAATATTACACATTACATTGGATTTAAGCGTCATTTTAGAGAGTAAGACATTGTAGTACGTCTCCATTTAGTACAGATTACACGTGTATCCTAATCGTATTGTTAAGAGACGATCAAGTATGCCAATCACACAAAGTCTATTTTTCTTTAGTTCTATTCAACAAATGTTCCGTTGTCGAGTTGATTAAAGTACATTCATTTAATTGTTTCAAGTACCTTTAGGAATTCCATTATTAATTGAATGATTTACAGAGTTAACATCATTCTTATCAACTAATCTATAATTATGTATACATTATACAAGTAAAAAAAAAGAGAGAGAGAAAATAAATAATTTTTGAAAATCTTTAGAGTTTTTTTCAATTAAAAAATAAATATATTAATTAAAAAGAAAAATTTAATTTTAAAAAGTTTAAAGATAATTATCATAACTAATTGGAAATTAGAAAATATCGATTCAAATGTCGTAATTAGTACGAGCTGTTACTAAAAGTGCGTATCGATCGTTTAAAAGATGAAAACCTTAGCTATAAATTTATATAAAACAAGTAAAAAGATTTATTTATATCATAAATAATATTAATTGAGATATAAAAGACTTTCTTTAAAAAAATTTTTCAAGATAAAAATATAGTATTTTAACTTGTTTACAATGCTTTAGAAGATAGATAATATCTATATTATTTTAAGTAAAATAACTCGGAGGTGTTTATTAAATTAATTATGTTTAATTTTGATAATTATTCTACTAACGAGCTTGCTAAGATTACGTTTAAACTTTACGAAAACATATCTATAAAACGAAATCCAGTACAATTATTTAATATAGAAAAAAATAATTGATTTAATTAATAACCAACAAATAATAATAATTCATTTTTTTTTGCGTTTATCTAAATTTTACTCAAACATTCAATTAATTTCATTGATTTGCTTTTAAGAAAATAAAATTTTAATTATTCCTATAATCAAGACCGGCTGCGATTTTAACTAATTTTCTTCCATGTTTCACATTACTCCTGCAGTTTAAAATTGCAATTTTGTTCCTCTCTCTTTCTCCCTCTCTCTCTCTCTCTCTCTTTCTTTTCTTGGAGATTTTTCTTAATTTATTTTTCTGGGATATTTCGATCTCTCGACTGTGAAGCATCTCGATCTGGCATGTTACGGATTTTTGACGTGAATCGGTAGAGCAGAAGGACTGTTGGGCCACTCCTTGACTAGCCCAACCGTATAATCACGATCTTATTCTAGTGTCCATCACATTCTTCTATTCTTCTTCTCCTCCCTCATGCGAGTTATCGACTAAAGAAAAAAAAAAATTCCTTTTTCTGACTTATGGATGTTGCCTCTGCTTCTATCAAGTCTTTTTAAACGTTGTGTGTGTCTTTTATGTTTATTCACCAATTTTATTATCTTCGCATAACGTTATTCCAAAACAATTTAAAATGTTAAATCACTATTAAAATAAATGATGCGTATTATATATATTTTTTTAAAAAAAATTATCCTTTTATTTTTGGGCTAATTATTTAATAGAATATTAAAGAATATTACGGAATCTGCACTATAATATTCATGCTAACATAAAAAAATATATATATAATTTAATAGTTACTAAGTCATATTTAATGACGTTTTACCACAAAACCTGGCGTGAATGATATCATGCGCCATCTCCAAATCATTAGTTATTCAAGATTAAATAACTTCAAACTATTTAAATGTCATTAACTATTTTTACAGAACAAAAAAAAAAGATATATTGCCATCTTTTTGTTCTATAAAAATAGATAATTGTATTTAAATTCCTATATATTACATTATACAACTGTAGTTAATGGCCTTACATAAAACTGCAATACTATAATATATTATATACCTCGTAATATATATTATAATCCTTAATGATATTTAAATTGCACAAAAATTATTGCAAATTACGTAAAAATCAAAGGCTTTAACAATCTGTATACAGTTTTTTTTTTCTAGTAAACGAATATGATAAATTCTGTGATAAATATTTAAACATTATATAATTATAATTCTACTTATTTACTTATATTTTGTTCAGGAATTTTTCCAAATTTCTTATCTGTTATTGTATTAACTTTAAAATGTGACAACTTCCATAAAATGTATCATATTGGTAAGTCGTAACACTATCGTCTATACCTAATTACAAGCACTATATGATCTATAATATTGATTAGAGAATATCATAAAATATGTATGGTGGGGTGACTAAATCATTACTTGGCCTGAATTATTCTATACTTAGGACATATTAAGCACGCGGCTATATAATAGAATAGACGTTAATAGCCTATACACCAGACAATAGTTGTAATGGTAGATTAAATTATTTATGCTAACGAGCCTGCTTTATTAATTTTGTTCGTTTTACACATTACTTAGTTATATTTTGGAGCATTCGAGCAGAAGTTTAATTTTGAAACGAATTTTAATAATAATAACGATACAGTGCATAACGTTAGATCAATTTTTTAGGTTCTCTTGAAGCCTGTATAAATTCTGATGTATCGTAAGATGTTTACATAACTGTGGAAAATAATCTGCAGAATGTTTGTCTAACTGCATGCATGAAATGCAGATCCATGATGTGCATATGAATGGAATTTAATACGAGTTTAAGGTACCCTGTTATAAATTTTCTGCACGCATGTTTCTAGGCGTGGTTTGTTTTTTTTTCGATTTTTATACCAGTATATGGAAATCTTAATATATATCTATGGTTTAAATTAAGATTTTTCGACAGTAATTCTGTAGAGAGAATGTATTAACTAGTAAAATATAGAATTACGACCCGAAGGAAAGTGTAAATTGCCATTAAAACTAATACCTTATTAGTTTACATTAACTTGATGGTTTACGTCTTTAACTTCTTCAAGCCATCAAAACATGTTTGAGAAAATTCGTTCGAGGCCGGTTTGGTCCAATTACGATCGTTAACGTTCATCTTACAAGTAAGGAAGGAGGAAGGAGGCTTGGNGCTAATTATTTAATAGAATATTAAAGAATATTACGGAATCTGCACTATAATATTCATGCTAACATAAAAAAATATATATATAATTTAATAGTTACTAAGTCATATTTAATGACGTTTTACCACAAAACCTGGCGTGAATGATATCATGCGCCATCTCCAAATCATTAGTTATTCAAGATTAAATAACTTCAAACTATTTAAATGTCATTAACTATTTTTACAGAACAAAAAAAAAAGATATATTGCCATCTTTTTGTTCTATAAAAATAGATAATTGTATTTAAATTCCTATATATTACATTATACAACTGTAGTTAATGGCCTTACATAAAACTGCAATACTATAATATATTATATACCTCGTAATATATATTATAATCCTTAATGATATTTAAATTGCACAAAAATTATTGCAAATTACGTAAAAATCAAAGGCTTTAACAATCTGTATACAGTTTTTTTTTTCTAGTAAACGAATATGATAAATTCTGTGATAAATATTTAAACATTATATAATTATAATTCTACTTATTTACTTATATTTTGTTCAGGAATTTTTCCAAATTTCTTATCTGTTATTGTATTAACTTTAAAATATGACAACTTCCATAAAATGTATCATATTGGTAAGTCGTAACACTATCGTCTATACCTAATTACAAGCACTATATGATCTATAATATTGATTAGAGAATATCATAAAATATGTATGGTGGGGTGACTAAATCATTACTTGGCCTGAATTATTCTATACTTAGGACATATTAAGCACGCGGCTATATAATAGAATAGACGTTAATAGCCTATACACCAGACAATAGTTGTAATGGTAGATTAAATTATTTATGCTAACGAGCCTGCTTTATTAATTTTGTTCGTTTTACACATTACTTAGTTATATTTTGGAGCATTCGAGCAGAAGTTTAATTTTGAAACGAATTTTAATAATAATAACGATACAGTGCATAACGTTAGATCAATTTTTTAGGTTCTCTTGAAGCCTGTATAAATTCTGATGTATCGTAAGATGTTTACATAACTGTGGAAAATAATCTGCAGAATGTTTGTCTAACTGCATGCATGAAATGCAGATCCATGATGTGCATATGAATGGAATTTAATACGAGTTTAAGGTACCCTGTTATAAATTTTCTGCACGCATGTTTCTAGGCGTGGTTTGTTTTTTTTTCGATTTTTATACCAGTATATGGAAATCTTAATATATATCTATGGTTTAAATTAAGATTTTTCGACAGTAATTCTGTAGAGAGAATGTATTAACTAGTAAAATATAGAATTACGACCCGAAGGAAAGTGTAAATTGCCATTAAAACTAATACCTTATTAGTTTACATTAACTTGATGGTTTACGTCTTTAACTTCTTCAAGCCATCAAAACATGTTTGAGAAAATTCGTTCGAGGCCGGTTTGGTCCAATTACGATCGTTAACGTTCATCTTACAAGTAAGGAAGGAGGAAGGAGGCTTGGCATTGGTCTTTACGTGTTATCTCTAGCGGAAATGACGTCACGCCGAGTAGAACGACACTCCCTGGGGGTACGATAAGAGCGCGTTCCACGCCCTGAAGGTCCCAGTTTGGGTAATGAATTAATTAGCACAAAGTTTCCCAATTAAGTTGACATAGAGGGAGAAAAGAATGCTGTGAGACGGATCGATGTAGTGTCGAATCACTAAGAGGCGCCAGTCGAACTGGACCAAAGGCGACAGTCCACTTCAGTTGAACTAAAATATATATTATCGTCAAGAAATTATTGAGTTTTACATTATGTACGTAATGAGATAACTCTAATTAAGTTAATTGTCTCGCACTTTGAACTCCATCAGCATCAGTAACATTAATCTCGACAATTCGAGGTGTGCTTAATGTTCTGTCACCGAATCAGTATGATGAAAATTTTAAATACAATTATAGATAACTTTCTACTTCGATATTTCAATAGCAGATGGTTTTTATATAATGATTCGTGTATTTTCAAACATCTCGATTCTCCGACGGAAGAGCGGGTCCATGTTTATTGAAACTGCATCTGTCGACATCACACACACCCGTTGCTATAGTTACTTGAGGTCGTTTCATTCATAATCAATGAGTGACGTCACAGTTGCGTCACTGTCTTGACGATTCTATTTATGATTTTTATATTACTATATTTATAAATATTATTGTTATTTATATATACTTATACGTGTGTATCTATTTCCCATTGTTAAATGTTTCATGAACAACATGTGGTCTCTGTTTATAGTTACCTTTTCCAGAATTGCTATTTTAACAATGGAATAACAATTTTAAATTCGAAACTGAGCTATTGATTTTTTAAAATATAGAGATATACAATAAATATAAAGCATTAATAGATGATAATTACAATGATAAAGTACACATATTGTGCTTTCATTTAATACAATTGAACTGAATATATTGTTTAGAAATTGAAAAAAAAAATACAATAAAATTTAAAATTGTTTAAAGAATTTTTTATAAAAAGAATTAAGTTGTTTTAGAAGTTATAATATTTTCGATCGAATATATATTTTAAACTAAACTTTTACTTGTATATGATGTAGTTATAGCCTTGGAGGATTTATTGAATAGTCTAAGATGTCATTATTTGTCGCTCTTGTCAACTGACATTGGATTGCATTCGCTTCGATAAACTTTATTGCCTCATATTATTGCATAGATAGAATGTAAAAAATATATATATATATTTCAAAACTATTTATCTTATTTACAATTTTAATTTCCAGTGGTTTAAACGTTCCTCTTCGATAATATAACAGCCAATAGAATTTCGCGTATTATTCTGATCAGTTAGAATTCAAAGAATTCACTTTATTTTACAAGAATAAACTTACCTCCAAAAAATGTAAGTGGCAACAAGAAGTGCAACGACTATTACGGACGAACACACTGTTAAGATAGGGAGCAGTGGAAAGCTAGGAGGGGTGTATATTTCTCGGACTGGTTCCATTCTGCAATTGTGGAGTTCGTATTCGTAACCTGTCTTGCATTCCTCCAGAGATGCGGGAGCGGGGGGAGGCGGAAGAGCAAACTGAGGAGGAGGAGGAGGATCCGGGCAGTCGCACGAATCCGCATCTTCTTCCCATCGTGCACTGCTGCGATCCATCTTCCAGATCCAAAAGCTTAAAAGATTCATAAAGAAAATTTAATTTTTTTTTTTTAAATTAAATTTGTAAGGAACTTTTAATAAAATTTAATTAACTATTAAAATAAGATTGTTTAGTCACTAAGATATTTATATCAGCTATAAAAAAAAGGAGAACTGACGTAACACATTCTTGCTATAGTTGTCAGGAAGGATATTCTGATAAGGATGATTTAATAGACTTTTTAAAAGAAATTTCCCTATAAGACCATTATAAATAATTCCACTATTTAATAAAAACCCGTCAGTGACACGATAATGCATGATACCGATCCATTACTCAACTAGTAAGCTAAAAATGCGAAATTGCAAAGAAAGCATTTGATGGAAACCGGATGAAATTGGTAGTGTACATATTCTTCAATCCCAAACGCAAAATGAAGTGGTTGGAACCTTCAGAACAGAATGTATAATATATTCTCAACAGTTATTAGTATTCGGTGTCGGAAATGCTATTTTCCTAGAAGAACATCTGTCATGGATCCGTGTCGTTTGACACATTCCTATTCTAGAAGCAGCTTCTCAATCTCTCGCTTGTAGCGACAGTGATCAATCACTAAAGAAGTCGCAGTGCTTATCTTGAAGCCAAAAAACACTCTGAGCAAAGACGAAGAGTAAAACATATTCTCGGCTTTAAGCCAGTTGAGCATCTCAGGAGAAGTCTTTAGACACGGTTTGTCTTTTCATTTCGCGCTAGGATGGATCTCAGTACAGCAATTAATTAAAGGTGATTAAAGAAGTGATTAAGGAACTTTCTTTACAAAGCTCCTTCTCTCTCCAATCACAAATTTATAAATTACACAAAACTCTTCCCTTGCTTTATCAAGAAACAATAGATTTAAACAAAGGTTTTTAAAATATAATAGAAATATGTTTATTAAAAATCGAATTTTTTTTTTTTTTAAATTATAAGACTTTAGTAGAAAATACGCGCTTTTTTAACCCCCTATTTAATATATTAAAATATTATTTTTAAATATTAGTTTACAAATAATTGAATTTTTCAAATAAATTTGCATTTATCGTTAAAAAACTAGCATAAATATTAAATTTTTAATTAAAAAAAAATTGATTTATTCAGACTCGAGTTTAAAAATATTAGTAAAGAACCTAATAATTTTTATTTATAAATAAAATTTACAAAAATGTAAATATTTGTCAAACATTGCAGCATATTTTTTTTATTATATTTTTTCTCCCTCTAAAAAAAGAAAAAAAAACAGGAAAAAAAAGTTAAATTGCATCTCCGTAAATAATATATATATACATATAAATTCGAATTCGTTTTCATATTTATGTTTATTTATTTTTTTTTTAAATTTTTAAATAAAATTACTTATTCATATTAAAAATTATAAATTAAAGATAACGTATGATAAAGAAGGAAAAAAAATTATTTTTCTTTAAACTGCATAATTCACAATAATAAAAAAATTTAAAATATATTTAATAATATTTTTATTTTTACAGAAAACAAAACAAATATATATATATATATGCATATTTTACCATTAAAAAATCCATTTTAATTAAATATAAATTTATCAAAATAAATTTTTATTTTTCAATTTACAGAATTTTTAAATTAAATTTAATTAAAACGACGTTTCCAGAAAATTACAAAATAATAAAAAAAAGCACATTGTTTGCTTTCAAATAATATAATTAAATTTAATAGTAACAACAATAACAATAATAATAATAATAATAATATAATATAAAACGTGTAAAAATGATTTAAAAAATAAAACTAATAATACGTTTGCGTTACCGCA
>NW_019386098.1:20967-66966 GCF_000671375.1 Centruroides sculpturatus
TTATATTAAATCGTAAATATTTTCAAGCTATCTGGCGTATTAATGGATGGTTAACGATTTATTCTCTATCGATATATATATATTTTTTATTATTGAATTATTTATTATTAAATTATAAATAACTTGTAAATTTTTTTTTCTTTTTTCTTCAATAGTCTATACAGATTTAAATTGTCCTATTCTCGAGTTTGAATGGTGTATACTGTAAACAGAAAAACGATATATCAACTAACCCAATTATCTAAGTGCCATTCTACAAGTGTATTTTTTTAAAAAAAGAAAAGAAAAGTAAAGAAACAAAAGCGGGACAAAAACTATAAGTTCTATTTTTTGACAATCCTTCGTTGATGTCAGCCAATTACAACCAAAAAATGTCATTCGTCCTTATTGAAGCAGAAATATCATCTCATAGAAAACGTTATTCTTTTATAAGTTGCACACTTCTGTTTCCTCTCTTTCTCTCCTGTCTTTTTTTCTTGTTTTTTTTTCTACTCTTCTGCTATTTTTTTAGCCACTTGTATCATATAAATTACAATTCTGATATTATCTATATCTATATTCTAGTCAAACAATCTTATAAACACAATTTTTTCTACGCGTAAAATGGTTGGTTAGCATCAAACATATCACACGCCCATTCAACTAATAGAAAACGAGATTAGAATGGATGTTACGCAAATTTCGCAGATTATCATAATTTGACAAGCTAGAATAAATTGCACAGTAATCTGAATTATTCTAGAATATCCTTTTACGTATTATTATAGGATTAATGGAATTGGAAAATCGTTAGCTATTTTACTGATTTAAATATCTTGTTTGCCTTAAAGGAATATTAAGTGAGAAGTAATATTTAATGTAGGCTAATATTTAAGTAAAGAAGTTTTTTATTTAGAGTTAAAATTTAATAAATTTACTACAAAAATTATTATTATTTTTATTTTTTGAAAGTTAAAATTTATATTTTAAAACTTTCTTTCTTTATTTTTTTATTTTTTTTATTTATGCTTGCATTTGTTTGTTAAAATTAACTATACGAAAATATTTATTCAATGGTTGTAGAGACGTGCTTAAATTAAATGCCTTTAAGATAATGGCTTTTATATCAAAATAAATAGCCTGAAGTATGTTTTCCCGTATCAAATATGATGTTTATAGCCGAAAATGCACTGGTTTTAATATTTTATCTTAAAAAAAATCTTTAAAGTTATTTTTAACATCACTTACGTCAAGGTTCGATGGTAACTTTATATAATATATACACACACAATATATATAAAAATTGTATGTGTATATATACCTATACATTTTTTAAAGAAACTTAAAAAACAAAACAAGTTTTTAAATCACATTACAGCATAAAAATCGAAAGAAATCTACGCAGATATTTTCTGTTTAGGACCCGTTGTTTTTCTTTAATATTTATATGATACACATCTTAAGCATAAATATTATTTAATAATCCCGGAGTGGAACATGTTGCTATCGATTGACATAAATGGATCGAACACCTTAGAAATTTGAGGCTAGTATTATGGAGAAAAGAGATAAGAGGCAAGAGCCAGGACAGGATCTTCCTTAATATCTACCACTATCAGCTTTCCAGACATAAATGATTTCTATTTATCCACTTTACTATTAACCAATGGAGTGGTATACATCGAGATATTACAGATTCAATTATTATGGATAATAGATAAAGGCGTCACTTATATATAAAATAGGCTATTTAGATATAGGTTATTATTAAGAATGTATCAAAAGAATTTTTCTCTAAATATTTTTCTAATAGGGAAATTTTTCTTTAATGATAAATAGCCACACGTCTGTAATTTTTTTTTCTTCTTATTTAACTGAGTTATTTGGAGGTTAATACCCTAAATCGCTTACTTTGCCAAATGGGTCATGAAATTTTTAAAAGTACTTTAACCGATCGATAGAGGTGTCCGCAATAAATACATTTAAACTAATTGCGAATATTAAAGAACTTAATTGAGATATTGAATAAGCCTAAATCGATTTTTAAACTAACAAATTTATCACTATTTGTATATATAATTATTTATTTTAATAATTTCTACAATTAAATATTCGTAGTTAACGTGGTTACAATGCAAAAGAAAAAAAAATTAGTGTAGAATTATTCAGACAACCTAAAGAAACTGCAATGAATAAACTAACAGCGCATATATATATGTGTGTGTGTGTATATCCCATTCGGATGACGTTTTTACATAAATCAGCGCTTCTTTTGAGCTATTCTCGAATGATATAACATCTAAGTTGCCAGCAACATAAAGCATAGGCATACTATTCACTAGGGAGAACAAAGCCTTCTCTGCATTTTAGCGAGATGTTCGCTAACTCTCGACTTCACAAAAAAGGAACTATAAAGTAAATATTGAATACTGAATGTAATTCAAAGAATTTAGATAATGTAACTTCACACTCCTTGCAGAAACACCCTAAAAATTCAGATTTGAATTTTAAATCGGAAATATTTCATCTTTAATAATTCTACATTTTTTTTTATGTCTTTACAAAATACGTTCAACGAACTTCTGTACTTTTCCTTAAAAAGAAAAAAAAAATGTTTAAATAATTCATTTTTTTAAGAAACAAATTTTAAATTTTGGGTTATTGTTTGTAGTGTTTAATCCTTTTTAATCCTTTCCATAGTAAATAGATTTAAGGTAGATTAATTAACAAGCAAAGTGACAATACTAGACCGACTGAGCGTGATTTGAAGCTATTACAATGAAAGGATTTAAATTTGTCAGCTTAGGGATTTATACATTCTTTGTTTCTCCTTCATTTCGCTGAAGGCAACAAATAGAAAGAGAAAATGACGTGACATAGAAAATACTCCATGAATGCCAAGGCGATTTAGAAGCAAAGCAAACGCAATGTTGATTGATAAGATTTGCAAGATTCTGTTTCAAACAGGACAAATGGCTCCAAAACCTCTTGCATGGTTTAAGCAGGATTAACTGGATGCAGATATATTCAATTTAATATAATGCCGATTTTCTTTTCGTCCTTAAATCATTACAGAAAAGTACTCGACGTTATAAATATTTTATTTAGAAGATTAATTTTTATTAAACTCTAAATTGTTCTACATGCCTTCAAATTATCTTTTGTATTCGGTTAAGATCTCTTATAAGAGTAATTTTCCTCGTAAGTTAACTTCCAATATATTGGTGAAAGCACTTTCATTGGAAAATTATAGAAGCTTATCTATAGTATTTGTGTCTAGTTCATTTCTCCGTTTATCCCGGAGTCTTTTCATAGATTCTGATCACTCAAATCTAAATTCTCTGGAAATAGCTTGTTTGAGAGGTTATTAGAGCAATACACATGACTAAAGTATGCAATTGGTGGTTCAAAGCTAAGCGTAATAGATTGCATTATTGTTGGTTGAGTCATTGAGCCAAGCGCGTTGACTCACCTCTAGGAGCAGAGAAACAAGGTGACCATTGTAATGGAAACTATCGACAAAGCCAACCTGCTGTCGGAAGCTTAGTGTTAATCCACTTGCTGTTTCTGCCTCCAGACAATCTGCTAGCGACTCGAGTCATAATTGAATTACGAGTTGTTACATGGCGTAGCTAGATGTTAGATCAAGCAATATAGGAAAGGCAGCATGTGGAATGTTAAGGAGAAATTCCAATTCAGCCAAACTTCATTTGGAATGTTGAACAAATTCTTCTTTCGTAAAGTAATCGAAGACGTTACCCAGTCACACTTATAAATCAGAGATAATGGTCAGCATATACTATATTATTATTATTATTATTAACAGTTATATAATTTTTTGAAATATGTAAAAATTTTACATGAATTTTTAAATCTATCATCAAATATACGAGTCGATATCAAAGCTAATTTTAATTTAGAAAATTATGAATAAATCTTTAAAGAGAGAAAAGAAAAATTATTCCGTAACTTGAATAGATTTTAAAAGCATCATTTATATGCGTTTACATAAAATAAATATATAAAATTTACAAAAATAATTATTAATTATTTACATTAAAATGAATGAACGAATCATCACATCTCTGATATATAAGAGACAAAATATATATTATAAATATTTGCATTTATAAATTTTTTAACCCTTTGAGAATTTGGTTCGATATTCAATAAGTAAAGAAATCAAATATAGTTTTTATTTTCTGTTCCATATCTATGGTTTTCATGAATAAATAATGCAAAAAAAGCGAAACATCAAAGAAGAATATTCTATTTTATTCTCAAATTTCTTCTATTTTATTATAACTTATACGAAAAAAAATAATAAAATTAATTTTAAAACTATTTTTATATACGAAATTCTTTGCATCGAAGACAAAACAATCTTGTAACGAATTCTTTAATTGATTATCGTGATATGTTAACTTCTGATCAATAATATTTTCAGATATAAAGATATTAACGATCGAATATGTATGATTCTTTTGTAGATTTATAAGTTTTATATATATATATATAAAGATGAATGGGAGATATGAATCTGTTTAAATTTATAGAATGCAAGAAAAGAAATTGTAAAGTCAGAAAGGCGTTCAATATCCATCGATTTGAGAAACAGCTTTTCATCTACAGAACTTGAAGGAATAAAAGGAGGAAGAAAATAGAGGAAAAAAAAAGGAGGGATGCAAGATCAGAAGAGCAGACAAGTTGTAATTTTACGGCGCAATTCCCTAATCTGAAGAAGGGACTGAACATTTTATCGTCGTTTGGGAAATTTAATTTGAAATCTTCTGACGCCCTCCCAGGACGATCGATGTAAGTAATCGAATTAGCTGTAATTTTTTGTCTTCCAGATTAAGGAAACAGAAACACTGATCGTCCCTTTTTCTTCTTCTTTATTAGAATAGAAACCAATGTTTTGTTATTTGTTTATTCTAAAAGATTTCTTCAAACGAATGAAAGAATTCGAGACCAATATCCAGGTGTGACTTTTCCGTAACTGTTTCTACTCAACGTTTTGTATTAAAAAATAATAAAAAAAAAAGGTTCTTAATATAGAGAAACTTAATGAAAAAGTAAATAAGCATTTTTTTTTCTTTTCCTAAAGTTTACCTCATTAAGAATACCGAAAAAATAGTACACCGAAGAAAATAAGATGCATCATTTAACACTTTATAAATTAGCAAAATGATAAAAACGAATTAACTGGATGTAACGTTTATGATGAATCCAATGGGTAACAGTTGTTTACGATGAAGATAAAAGTACTAAATTAGTGACGAATTAAGGGCATAAGGTAATGAAGCAACTGATAACAATCATAAAGACATTAATCATGTAAATTAAGTTGATACATTGCAGAATTAATTTACTATACACCATTTCTATATAAATAAAATAATTGTGGAAACAAAAAAAATTAGCTTATGTGATCTGACTTGTCAGCAATGTCGTTTTAATAACAGTTTTAATCTTTCATAGTAAATTATAAATCTGGAAAAAGCCGAAATTTTAATAACATAATTATTAGGTTTTATCTGATAATTTATTCTTGGATAAATGGGGCATTGTACTTTATCCTTAGGTGTGGTCATACTGATGCTTTTTAAGCTGGCTATTTTGTACTAAATATTATAAGAAACTGTCTTCATATATTTTGGATTAAAACTTTATATGGAAGTTAATAAATAATTTAAAAAATTCTAAAAAATTTAATCATAATAAGCTTAATCAATTATACTTTAAAATTGTAATATATGTATATGTATATTAGAGATTTTTATAAAGAATATTTAAACAAATTGATAAAAAATTTTAATAAATATATTTAAAAATAGACAAATGATAAGTATCGACGTTGACTATTAATCTATCATCTTAACATTTTCAATATCAAAACAAATGTATTAATATGAGAAATGTAAAGCTATCTATTCTGATTCGGTATGAATTTTTCATTGATTTTTCTTACATTTTACTTTATTAATAAAATGTAACTTAAAATATATTAATTAAAAATTTTATAATAAAATTTCTCTTTCAATTTTCTAATTAATAACCTTAGGTCTTAACGGGAGTTGTATTTAATATTTTCCAAAATATCCTCACCGTATTAGCAAAGTTTATTAATGATAATTATCTGATTTAATTATCAGTCTATTAATTAATAATAATTATCTAGATTACTAAGATTTTTAATGAGTTAATTAAATATTATTAATTAAGCATTTAGAGTTTAAGGATATAGATTCAGTAAACTTGAATCTGTTATAGAAATTTTAATTGGGACGAAAATAGAAAAAGAATTTGAAATTTTTCACCTGTCAACGTGTTAAGATAATTAATATATTTTTGTTTCTTTAGATAAGAAAAATTAAATGAAGTTAAGATAAAATATATAACATAAATAATTCGTCAGTGACAGTCACTAATATTAAAAGGTAGTAGTTATAAGAAAGAAAAGAATGAAATATCGTCAAGCCAAACTTCTGGTCAGTAATGTGTTACGTCCAAATAGTCTTTATGGCTTTGACTAATGAAGTCTTGCTATACCATGGCAAGTAACGAGACAAGTCCATCAGAAATAAGTGTTGATGCCAACATTTTCTCGAGAGTGAGACGTACAATACTTCATATATCAGATATTTGCTTCTCTTAAGTACAGTTTGTACTTGTTCCAAACTCTTCAATTATAACTTTAGCAACTTTAAAAAAAAAATAAATTCTCTTTTCTTTACACTAGCAACATCCTGTTATCAATCTATAAGATGGTTATATCAGTTTATAACCTAAGAAAATTATTTCTGAACTATCAGGATCTATTAAAGAAAGGGTAGAAAGTCGATTGAAGCTATTTTAGAAGATATAAATCTGTGATAACATTGTAAAGATGGATACTCTAATGGGAAGAAACATTAGATAGAAAAACAACTTATATTGCGATCTAGTTTATCGATCGCAATTAAGTTTGTACTGATAAGAATAAACGATCGAGTTTTCGTTGTGTATATATATCTACTATATAAATTCTCACGGGATGTAACATAATGAACAAAAGGTTTCTTTGGAAAATATGGATTATTGCGATAAATGAACAAAATTCAATTTTTTTTCCTTTATTATTATTTTTTTTTTTTCTGGTTCGATAAATAATTTAGATCAAATTGAAAGCCGATATTCTAAAAAGAGGAAAACTTTGCCGAGAAAAAGGATAAGTCAATTTTAATGTAATAAAATATAACATAGTTTTATTATATTATTATAGATATTGAAGATATATATATAGAATGGAATATTGAGTAAAACGAAGAAAAGTAAAATTCGTTATAGGATAAAATATAACTTTGTATCTGAAAATGCGATTGAAGGAAAAAGCACAATTTATCAGTTTACAGCACTATGATTTTTATGTCAATGTTAAAACATAGTTCACGTCAGGAAAATACAACAAAATTTATGATTGATGTAATTGTGTTGACAATGGCTCAGTCTATTGATTGTCTCATCCGTGGGATTAAAGGATGGAATACTACCACATTTACAGTTTCTAGTATATGCTCTATGCAGAAAGATAAAATTTTAATACATTCCAAAAATTTTAATAATATATTTAATAAACGCTTATATAAATTCTGTTTATTTCAAACCATAAAAAAAAAACAGAGAAAAATATATGTTTACACCAGAAAAATATTCTTGTAAACTGAATCAATTCTATCTTTAACGAAGAAAATAGGAAAGAGTTCAATTTTTTATTTTATTTTATTTATAAATATCTCTTTACCTTTATCTATCAATATACATGTGTATTTTTTAGTAATCAAATTAATCATTCGAGTGTATCGGATTTTATATTTTAGTTTCATTTTCTTTAATCAATCAATCAAAAATTAAATTACAAAATTTTTTTTTAATGTTATACAAATATTAAATAACGATTTTTTTTTAAATTAAAATAAATATTTTTAAATACAAATCTGCAGATATGTATGTTCATATACTGTTTTTAAATTTTTTAAATGTATTTAATACATTTACCTTTTGTGGATGTTATTTAAAAGATTATAAGTTATGTATTTTTAATACTAAATTTACTCTTTTTTTAAAAGAATAAATGTTTTATAAGTGAAACAATTCAATAAATTTCGAAAATATTTTGGCTACAAGCCAAACTCTAAATTGAACGATAAATAAGATTGTTTCCAGATATAATTGGTTTCAAATATTTTATTACAAATATAATAAGCTAATTTTATAAGAAAAAATATTATAGATAAACACTAAAAAAAAAATAAATAAATTACTTTAAAAACATTTTACATAATTCATGTTTTAAGTTAAGTGTTTTTAAATATTTAAATTTTAATATTTATTATATATAATCTAAAAATAGAAATACAATGTTTCAATTTTAAAGAATATTGTAATAGGAGAATATAAAATTTTCTTTTATCTTATAAAAAATTAAATATCTTTTCATAAAATTAATCAAATAAATATACTCAAATATTTAATTATTAAAATAACATCGTCTTTTAAGTAAATTATAATTTGAAATCATATTACTTTGAATGTATTTTTATAGCATTAAATTTAATTTTTACATATGTATATATTTATCTCTAGACACACTTGCATATAAATAAACAAATCTAATTTTAAAGAAAGGAAAGTTGTTTCTTAGAAAGAGAAAGTAGGGAATATTGAAATTCAGGTTTACGACGAACAAAAACAAATTCAGACATTGAATCTTGGACATATTCTCTTGTATAAGATTGTTGCATGCATGCCCCAGAGAATTGTCTGTAATATCATTTGTTAGAGAAACTCAGTACTCAGTCTGCAGTATGTATCGTTAGCCAGCTGTTTACAGTTTGAACGTCGATATCTTTGGCAAGTCAACAGCTCACTTGGCTGTAATGTTGAAATAAAGACTATGTTGACTGTGGTGTATTGGAATCTACTTAGTTAAAACAAAAATCCCTATCAGTTATCACCAATGACGAAAACAGCTGCCATATTTCAATTTAAAATCGTATTAATTTATATAACTGTCCCCCCTGTAAATAATACTTCACTGCGCATACAGGTAATACTGCAGTGAAGTATAACAATAAAGGTAAAGAAATATTTTATTTCATTTCTCGTAAATTAGTGTAATAAATATATATATTTTAAAGTTCATTTATCGCGTGTGATAGATTTATCTTTAACGTCGTTTAAGAAAAAATAATTTCTTTAAATAATTATAGTTTAAAAATTATTGATAAATACAACATTACATAAGAATAAATGTGAATAATTATATTAAAATATATTAAATATAATAGGAATAGAATTTATTATGTTTGCATAATATATATCGCATTATACATAATTTTCAACTTGCCAAATAGTAAATTTGCAAGTATAATTTTAATAATGTTCATCTATACAATATTAATGTTAAGACTTAGTTTACACAGCTAAGAGAAGTATGAACATATATAGTCAATATTGTGTCTGCTTTTGTCACGCACGTAGCTACAACAGACTGGTTATTATTGGAAAAGCGCTTATTCTAATGATTAATAGAAAAACACACTAATAAGCTTAATGCTAGAATAATCTTACCTTAAACAGGAAGAAACACAATGCCTTGCTTTGCATCAGAAGTCCAACCGAACCTTAATACACTTAACTGTCTGATACCGTTAATAAATCTGGAAATGATTCACGACTCGTAGCATGCCCACCCCGTTGCAACTGCGATAGAAATTATGTGTTTCCACGTTAATTTTCTATTTGTATATCGTTTTTCGCCTTCCAGAGAGTGAGCTACTGTTCCTCGTTTGTAGTCGTGCACAAGGAGATTTCGCAGGGTTGCTTGCGGGCTGCGGGTCAATACTCGGGTCTCGTCCATTCTCTCGAATGTGGGGTACAGATAGTGGGGATGTTTCTCTGTCGTGGGCGTGGTGTCCTGGCAGCGGTTAAACTACTCCAGTGCATGGCGTCAGACCGACTGTTTCGGTGTAATTTGGTCCTTGCTCGCCATTTTTTCTTAACTCCAATAGTCAACTCACAACCACAAGACGTTCTGTTGTTTAAAGAATAATATGTACACGGTTATTTAATAATAAATTCTACATGATTATACATATTTTAAAAAATATTTATTTATTAAATAAAAATAGCAATTTCTTCAAGAGAAAGAGAAATAATACTTTCAAAATTGATACATTTAAGCATCAATTTAACAGAATGGTCGTATAGTTTAATGATTAAACATTAACTGACGAATTTACGATTTTAATAGGACTTTCAAGAATTCATACTAGAATTACCGCTTTGCTCTAACAGGAAATAAACGATAAGCTCGTAATGACTAGTAAAACTTTGTTTTTGCCATTTTAAAACTTGCAGTTAATATTACTGAATTATAAACCTTAAATATTTCTATATTTAGGAAAAGTAAATGTCATTTTAATTCTCTTTTGTAACTTTTATTTTCTAAATTTTTATGAAGTTGTTATTGAGTCTGATTATTGTCATATTTTTTTTCCATTTATCAAATTTATAAAATATATTATTTATACGTACAAAATACTCATTTTAAAAGCTTGAATTATAAATGAATGTACATATTTTAAAATACAGAATCATGAAATCTATTCAAAATTGTAAGATGTAAAATTTAAAGGATAATTTATAAAATATATACAATTTCAAGAATAAAAATATTTTAAATTTAATTTAAAAAGATTGTTTTAATTTATTTTCAGTTTTAACTGCGTTTAAATAAATAAATAAATAGAGGATATTCATTTGAATTATTCATTAATATATATATATATTTTTTAATATCTGAAATAGCAAATCAATCTTGTTTGTAAGATAAAAAAATAAATAAATGTAATAAGAATTAAATATGTTATTAAGATCTTTTTCCCTTTCGGCTAATGATCATTAAGAATAAAACATTGATATAATCAACAATTTGTTACAGCAAGACGTTTCTGCTTGTTATTGCTGGTCATTTGGGTGCAGAATAGCAAATCAGTCAGCCACATATATACAACATCTCTTATGGGTGCCATTACATAAAGTTTCAATCCTTTCAATTAGGTAGAGTTATGAGAATTCGAAATATGAGCTCAGTTATAATTAAACAATTCGCATTTATTAAATTTTAATACGTACTTTTAAAAGCAATTTACCAGAATTACGCATAATTATTTATCTACTTTAATAGTTATTTAATAAAATATTTTAAAGTATCGTAAGTGAATTAATTTCTCTATCTTTTCTTCTACATCGATAATTTGCGCGAAATATTATTAATATATGAATTCTCTCTCACTCAAAATCACTTAACTCTTCTCGAATACCTAATTATAATCCTAAAGCTATACAGGTAACAAATATCGTTTCGTCAGAATCTAAACGATGGCATTCTCATGCTTGATGAACACGACAATCCAGTAAGACTTTCAAGAGTAAAAGGTGAATGACATTATCCAACCCTATAGTGAATCGTAATCCCACTGAGCCGAAACATCTCGTGCGAAAATCCTCTCTAATTAATTAAGCTTGAATGTACATACGACAGTTACTGTAGAATAGTCGGTTTGAGTACACAAACTTCATATCTTCCACGTGGCTTTTCGCTATACCGAGTGGAAGATACAAAGTTTGGATTACTAGTGTTTATCTTTGACAGCCTTTTGAAGTCGTAATTAACAATATACACCTCTGTTTCTATTCTGATTTTTATACCGACGAGCATTAGAAAAATCAATAACAGAATGTTTACGGGACAATGCACCCTGGAAAACTATCTGGAAATTTAAACATTTTTCAATAAAGATAAGTTGGAAAAAAAAGAAAAACAAACTCTTTTGTTACGAATAACAGTATAACATTACAGGATCGATATTTTAAAAAGGATTTATTGTCATATCTATTCAAGTTTATCGAATTAACCTACTTATTTTTTGGCAGTTTGAGTAGTGAATTACAGGTTTATCAATATTTTTGTTTATTTTCGGTGAATAAATCGGATTGAGTGTGTTTGCATTCACTTCAACCGATATTAAAATTGTATTATTTACTTTAGTGGGGATGTTTTTCCCCCATTCATTTTTTTTCTTTCTTACTTTCTGGATGAGTTAACTGTGAATTTATGTGTATAAAGAGCGTAAATTAATTTAGTGTTTAGATTTTTGGGAATAAGACTTCTTTGAATTCCAAGCTTTTATCGGAATGCGGAAATTCCAACGGAAATAAATGGCACAAAACGAAAAAAATAAACAAGAAGAGTAGCTTGGACAGGAAACTGCTCTCGTTATCGTCACTTCAGCATTCAGCATGGCGGATTGACAAATTTCCGGAATATGACGGAATTTCCTACGATAAGGATGAATTTCTACTACAAAGGAAGCTGTAGTGCTTCTATCGATAATTTATTCTCCCCTTGAAATAATGTATTTTTATAGTTTTAGCAAAGAAAAATTTTCAATAAAGTGATAGAATATAACACATTTGACATTAGGTCAATATCGCGTTTAATTAAATAGAAATTTTACCTGATATAAAAAGAAAAATCGATTGTATCAAAATGTCAATTTGGACACTTTCCTTATCCATCGCATGTAATCGAATGTATTTCATTTTTTTTTTAAAAGATTTATAAGCAAATGAAAGTTATATCCATTTAATTTAGCTAATTCGTGATTTTTCAGAAATTTTTAAGTGGACGATTATTAAAAGGTATAGTAGAACACGATATCATTGTCGAAGTTAGTATCCTTGGAGATACTAAGCAATGTCCCAGCAGGCAACAAGATCGTTCGCTACTCATGAACCATTCAAAACGTCTTCGGATTGGTTGTCATGGAAACATCTAGGAGTGGTAATGACATCTCAGGACGTGAATGAAGGAATCTGGCAAGCTATAAATTTGTAATCGAATCTCTCCTGCGGAATTACGACGTTGGAAATATGCTTTCGTTAAACGTGTATTGAAATGAGGTGTTTTCTTCGCATATTTTCAGAATAAACTCTTTCATTTTATATATACACACAAACATTTTAATAAAAAATAATTAAAGAAAATTTGATTAAAAATTACAATTTCAAATTAATTAGATTTTTAAAAGAATTTCATCCAATTAAAAGTTAATATTTTTCATAGTCGGTAACAATTTATCTTGTAATTTGTTTAAAAACTTTAATGAATAAGATTAGTGATTTAGATGAGCAAACTTAAATTAACAGTAAATAAAAAGAAGGAAAACAGTATTTTATAAATTACAGTAAGCATCTTTAGCCTATTGTTAACATAAATTCATATGATTTTAGATAACATTTAAGTATTTAATTAACTTAATATGATAAAGTAAACAATTTACAAAATATAAATTAAAAATTTCGTAAAAGAAGTTACGAATTAACTTTTATTTAAATAGTTTTAGATCAAATGCATATTGGAGAAAAATTATAATTTAAATATTATTTTAATATCCGTTTAGTAAAAGAAAACAAATAGGTTTNAGATGGAAGTTGAGTTGAACTATTTTTTTTTTTTTTTACAGTGAAAGAAGTGACATATTGCTACCTGTCGAGAGAGAGGTCAGGCGCTTTCATAAGAAAATATATTGGAAAACAAATATTGTATAGGCATTAAAAGAAGTTTTAACGGTTGTTGAAATTATTATGGAAATTTATACAACAAACGGGTCACGGTGGTTGCTAAGTAACATGACTGTGGTCTGCCAACAGTAAAACACACAATGGAATGATGGGTAGTGAATAAATGTTCCTCAGGTGAAAGAAAATTTCGACATTTACAAACGTTATACGTAAAAATTCATTTTAATATAATTTATTTATGCTTACTTACATTTAATTTTATTTTATTTAAATATTTCTTTTATAATTTTCTATCCGAATTTCACTATTTTCACGTCTTTCTCCTTGAGTTCTGCTTCTGGCATAACACATAACTGCGCAGTGAAGTATCCTTTACAGGCGCAAAACGTTACATCATGCTCAAATAGATCTTATCGTAATTTCTCTATCAAATATTGATTATGCAATGATATATTTCTTGGAATCAATATTAATAAATACGAATTTATATTATTTTATTAAAGTTTAGCTTTATGCTTAATATATTTTACAAGACGTTTGTTTTTTTTTCCTATGGAAGCATTTCATTAAACTATTCAAAGAGTTACTACTTAATTCATTCGTATAATAATAATATTTAAAGCATTTAAAATAAAAGTATTTTCATGATATTTTACAAACCAAAACCATATTTTATCACTGGGAATTCATACCCATATCTATTTTATGTCCGCAACGACATGCGATTAAAAATACATGAAAATTTTCAAATAGACGTGTCTATATTTTTGATATATACTGCACTTTAGTTTATCTCTAAATTCTATTAGTGCTTATCGAAAATTCTGTTTACCTTCTCGTTATTTAGACAAAGTTAAAACCTTTCTACACTTTAAATATATATAAAGAATATTTTACAATGTGCATAAAATGCTTAGTGGTTGATATTAAATGATGTCAAAAGGAAGGTTCGAAATATCACGTGATTGAAATATTCATAGGTGAGCTTAAGCAAGACGACAGCCAAAGATAGATGAGATTCGAGATAAAATGCACGCATGCGTAATCGTTTTCTCACGTGAGTATTTTACTCCCCCCCTTTCTTTTTCCTTTTTATATCCTCGTGTTTCTGGATTCTTGTCTGCACGACGACCTTTCAATGAAGTACGTTTTATTAAGAAACGAATTTTATATCAGCCAATAGGATTTTATTTTACTGCTCGTATTTATTATTGCGTGCAATTAGTGATGCAGAAAGGAATTGATTCAGTGAAACCATATTTCCCTTATAATCGAGATTTGTTAATAAGCTAGTGATGACATTTTTTTATTAGTAAATATTTAACGTTTTCCGCACAAAATGTATTATTTTAAATAATGCAAATTTCATATTTTATAGTAATAAATCATTAAAATTCTGTTTTTTTTTTGTTTTAAACCACAATAAAATTTTAAATATAATTAAAATCTCTATTATAATTATTGATTCTATTCTTTAAAAATAAAAAAATAATAATAAAAAAATGAGGGAAGTAGGCAAAGAGGAAGTTGATTTTATCATGATAATTTCCAAGGTCGGTGCATAAGGAAGGAGGAAGAGAAATAAGTTACACGACATTCGCATGTTTAATTCACTTCAAAAAACATTTCTTCGATGCCAGAGATAAAGAATAAATAGTCCTCTTTAACGTAAATTAAGGCTCGTTAAGGCTTTCTAAGCAAAAGGCTGAACTTTAAAAGAAACTTCCGAGCTTCTGAAAGGCTTTCTTGAACCGTTATAAAGGCCTGGAAGCTTGTCATATGCCACAGAAACAGGCTAATAACCGATCCATAATACAAATTAAGGCTNAAAAAAATAATAATAAGAAGAAAAATGTAGCAAGTTAGTGCTCTATAGATTCAAGATAGCCAAATGGGATTTGAACTCGGATGTTAGGTTCACATGCGTGGGAAAAGGTTTTATTTGGAAAACATCTCTTTTTTGTCATGGGAATCCTTCTTTCTCTTGAGAAATTACCTAATAATTTCAAGGGGGAATCGAATGATTGTTTTCTATTATACTAGATCTAGTATTGGAGCTTGTATAAAACAAAAGAGTTTTAATGTTCAAATTTATTTTTTAACAAAAAAAAAATATATATATATATATTATATCAAATATAATATTACTTTTAAAGAGTAGACAATATCTAAATCTGGAAAATTTCTTGGATGATTAAACGTCAAGAAAAAGGAAAAATAAGATTAAACGATGTTATGCGTCTTACTCAATCATTTTGACCATTTAAGTAAATAGTAGATTGGTCACAGTGGAGTTTCTCTCTCGTCCAAAAATGATAAAATTTTCAAGAGGTCATCTCGCCTCAATTGACTATAAATCATACATGAAATATTTACAAGTAAGGTAAATTTATGTAGAAAATTTCATTTTTAGATATTAAAAATCATATTTATAATAATATTTTTTGCATATTTTTAATTATATTTTTATATTTCTCATATAAAAAAATCTTCATAAAATATAGGCCTATATATATATATATATATATATATTTCATTAGAGATGTGTGCTCGAAAGAACGGTCGTATTATTAAAAATACAAACTTTACAATTGTTTTCTATTTAAAAGATTTTAATAAGTAATTATCACAGAATATGTAAAATTATATAAATTAATTTTTAGAATTTAATTTAATTACGAAAAATAAATAAATAAATCAAATGTAATGAAGAGAAGAATGTTAAATATGATTTATGTATGTTAACTATATTTATTATTTTTATTTCTTTGTCTTCGGTTTTAAATTTATTAGAAATTTAAGAATAAAATGAAATGAGTAAAATATTAAAATATCCATTTAAGTTGATGTAATCTAAACCGAAATATCTTTAAAACTCGAAGAAAATCTTTAGAGAAAACAACATTAAATTTCAATTGCTCCTTTCACGATGTAGTATTATTAAATTAAAATTGTTTAAATTTTAATTTATTGCGTCTGCATTCAAATGGAAACGTAGCTAAGATCTCTTCTCCACTTAGAATAACAGTGTTTGGCACATATAAGACAAACGTTTCTAGAAGAGAATCTATTGAATTATAAGCTCGGTATCTTACCTCTCTTCTCTGTATGCTCATTAATATTCATTTTCGGTCACTAATTGCTCGACGGTTTTCGTGCAGCCAGCTCATAGGAGCAAGATATGGAAAAGAGGGAAATCCATGCCACTGCAGCTATCATTTGTTTTAATTATGAAGACTGTCACAACGCGAAAACTTTTGTCTTTTAGTCATTTCAATATAAAAGATGCATTTTATCATAGTCGACAGCGTAAAATTTGTATATAATTTTCTTAATAGATTAAAACGGTTTTAATTCATTAGAAAATGTTTACTTTTAAAATATATCTTATATAAGAGAATATACATTTATGTTTAGGTAGTAACATGTAAAAAAATCGATGATTCCATTAAACGTTTTGTACATAATGGAAGAGATATTTTTCCAAAAAATCGTAAAATTGATTTATTAACTAGGTGTTCATCGTCTTTATTTCGTTTCATGGTTTTTATTTTGTGATTTATAACGACAGGTCGGCACTCTTAATCTCTCAGCACCTTGGATCACTAGGCACATAGAAAGCTTTCGAATTCGGTGAAGCATTGCATGTAACCCCTCATGTGTACAAACTGTCCAGAACTGATTTTGTACAACACCGCAGGCATGTTGGTCTTCACTCTTAATCCGATCCGTTTGTCTTCCTTGAGACTGTGACTCTCTCTGGATTTTAGCCGGAGGAAAGAGATGTCTTCCTTTATTACATTGACAATAAATGACAACTCCTTGTCTCTCTTTTCTGACCCGTTGCACACACGTTAGCATTACAAATTGGGAATAACGTCGTTCTAAAATAAGCATTTTAACTAAAGAAAGTTTCTTTCTAGGCGAACGACGTTAGCAATGAAAGGAAATTTATAGATTCTAACAATCGAAGATCCTTATGTGTAGTGAATCGAAAACAGAGCATCCCTTGAGCACATTAAAGAATCTAACTTTTCTAGGCATCTTTTTTATATTATTTCTCTTGTTTAAAATTGTCTGTCTATTTTTTGTTTTGTTTATTTTAAGATAAATTCTTATGTTTGTTTAAACTATATTAAATTCAAGGTTAATATAACTAAGTAGATATATAAAGAAAATAAACATTGTTAAAGTTAATAAAGATGCACTCACCTTCAATTTGTAATACTGTTTAGTACACGTGTAACTTTATATTATCCAAGGAAAAATTTATTGATGTTTGTGTGAATGACTGGGATTGATTCCCTAATGGGAAGAAGCCGTCTTTAATGGTGTTTCCGCATTGAATCAAGACAGGATGTTTACGAGCCAGAATAATAACACTAACCTTTTACTTTTGAGTAATCAAGTTATAGTTATTTTAGCTTCAATAAGATCTAATAAGAATGCTGTATCTTATAACTTAAACACAATTATTTTATTTGAAATTGTTTATAGAAATAAAACAATTTTACTGAATTTCTTTTATTTAGATACTTTTATCTTCTATTAATAAATAACCTTTATTAAAATAAAACATTATTCAAATTACACATAATCTTATTTTTAAATAATAAAATAAGAGACGTATCAAACAAAATGGAAGTGTTTTCTTTTATAATAAAATATTANCATCTGACTACCCGACATAATTGGTGACTGCTCCATTTTCATTTTTTTTTATGGTACAGTACGGTTATTTTATGCTGCGAAACGAATTATATGTTTTAACATGTATTTCTATGGGAAAATGCATTTTGTATAACAGACATTTTGTATAACATTGTACTTAACAGACGTTCACCTGGAACGGATTAAGTATGTTATACGAGGCACCACTGTATATATATAAAAATTGCCTTATTTTAACAATAAATAATAAATACCTTCTTTTTAAAATCCTTATGAATTCTGTTATATGTTAAACTTATTCTGCTATAGGTTAAACTTTAAATGCTCTGGCAGTTTCCAATCCTAATTATAAAATAAAATTTAAAAATTATTGCAGAATGTTTAATTATTAATGTAACAATTATATATCCAACAGTACATATAAAACTTTAACATCAATATTAAAAATTAAGCAAAACAAATACAACAAAATCATCTAAAAAAAACCATTGCATTGCATTAATCATAAATTCAGGAAAAAACTTAATCTTGTTACTAATTAAAAAATAAAATTGTAATATATTTTTCTATTATAAATCAAAATTTCTCAAATTTCTCTCTCCAGACCAATGATAATCAAATACTCTTCTACAGAAAGTCAACAACTTGAAAAATTATTGTAGACTAGCGTGTCCCAATTTTTCCTTACAAATTGTCCATTAAATGACTTTTACCTAGTTAATGTTTTTCTTAATTGCTTCCTAAAAAAGTTTAAAAGAACAACACACTTTGAACTTAATTTTAAATATCATGAATAAATAATAACAAGGTTTTATTTATTTGATATTTGTGTACAGGGTGGATGGTAACTAAGAATTGAGAAATCCCTATAATTTCTATATGTATAATGCAGAGATAAAAATTATTTGACATGTTTAATATTTAACATTAATATTTAATAAAGGTAACTTATTAAATAGAAATATGAAAGCACATCTTAAAATTCAATGTAAGCATTGTCACCAGCCTTCTCAAATGACTAGATTGTGATATGGATGGACAGCCACTTCTCTGTGTCTGCAACCAAATACATGTAATCATTCAAAGTTAATGACCACATGGGTCATTAACTTTGAATGATAATTCTTGATTGTTTCCAGATGGATTCTGATATGATGTTCCTTCACCATAAGCTACCATCTCTACACAGCAACCACTAATTTCCACATCTCATAACATGCCATAATCAGTGCTCACTCCTGAACAAACAAGCTATCCACCATCTCTTTACTACTGTACATGTGGCCTCTCTCACTCACTGCCCAAACCACCAATGTAGGAATTATAAAATTCCATTGATCAATATCAATATACATACATACACAAATTTTATAATAATTGCATTATTATTACAAAAATTATAACAATTTCTCAATGTCTAGTTATTTCTCACCCACCTACATACAGTTGACCCCCCCTATAACACTGTTGATAATTCTGTTTTATATGAATTCCATATTGTACGAGTCACTTAGATTTTACAAATACGTGAGCCGTTCACAGCCTGGCACATGTATTTGTAAAATCTAAATGACTCGTACAATATGGAATTCATATAAAACGGAATTATCAACAGTGTTATAGGGGTTGACTGAATATATATACAGTATATATGTGTGTGTGTCCATTAAAAGATTTAAATAATTACAATTAACAAAGCGACAATTATTTAATTTATTAAGTAAATACAGAAGAAATTTTAGCGAGTTAATTACTTATCGAATAAATACGTGACGTAAAAGGAATGATTTTTCTTTTTTTAAAGGAGATAAATAATTGAAACAAATGATAATTATTCTTCTTTCCTTTCACAATAACAGAGTAATCGATGGTAAATAATTTAATTTTGTGTGGATACTGAATAATAATCTGTCAACGCAATGTTTCTGTGGGACTAAATCAACTTCACGGCGTTAGAACTAAAGATGAACACAAAGAAAGTACGAGGCCAAATTGGGTAGAGTGTACCTAGGATATAGAAATAGTGGGGTGACTCGATGATTCAACTGACTATTCACGCATATGGGATGGGAAAAATTCTTTATTAAAACATTCCCCGTCTAGTACGGACTTAATATGCATTAGTATAGCATGGGTAAGGTCGGGACAGCTGTGGCTACCTTCTATGTTGGATTTAATTAATATATCCTTCACAGGATATTGTAGCACTACTGAGTATGGACTGAGTCAGAGGACCCACACCCCTAATGGAGTCCAACAAGTACCGTTTTTGTGTAACTCTTAAGTATTGGCAGGTCATACGATTCGAAGGTCAATGAGGAAGAATTTTATTTTATTTTTTTTTTTTAAACTGGGAGTCAAAACGATATCGATAAGTTGATGACATGACACGTAACATAAAATAAAACGTCGCGAGTTTATTCGTGGCCTGACTCAATTATACAATGATAGATGGAAGTTGAGTTGAACTATTTTTTTTTTTTTTTACAGTGAAAGAAGTGACATATTGCTACCTGTCGAGAGAGAGGTCAGGCGCTTTCATAAGAAACATCTACAATAAATTTTTATTATGAAATGAAAAATAATGTCAATACAATGCTTTCATTGTTATGTTAATGATGCGACTGAGTGCTCTAAACTATTAATAATTCTCTTAATCATCGTCAAGAATTGTTTACCAAGAAAATCTTTATGAATATGCTATACACTTTTATTGATATATTTAATATTAAATAGGATAATTAAAAATATTTTGCTTCGATAAATCTTTAATTCGTAATGTAATTAAATGCAATATATTTTCAGTTCATCTTTGTTAAGGAATTTTTACAAAAATACAAAAGTTTTAGATAAAACTTTAAACTTTCTCTTATGTAATTAACCTTAAATCATATTTTATGACCTCTACCATAAAAATCTTCTTTAAACTATAATTCAAATTGATTTAATACGAATAAAACTCGCGTTTATTGCTACATTTATAGTCTGCATTCGGTATTAGCTTGACCTTTTCCTAAGCGGGTTGAGTGATTTCCGTTATGTGACGTCAACCGGCTCTACCCCAAGAAAAGAATGTTCTTGTGCACAGAGCCAAACAGACAGATAGAACGGATTGCCATAAAACAAGCTCGTCCATGTGGGTAGAAACTCGAATTAATCACGATAATGTCTGTAATTAAGATAATGAAATCTCCCGACCAAGAACTATTAACTGTAGGTACCCGCATAGCTATCCAGCCTATGGGTAGTTGTTAAAACATCTTCATGATGGTAGAGAATGCACAGAAGTTGAAGATCACAACTTTGCATGTTACCATGATTGCTCTGGCTAAAATCACTCCGCCCATCACAATACCGTGCATTGTAATGTGCACATTGAACATTGCAGTGTGTGAAGTGCATTATAATGATTATTCTCGTTTATTGGATTTCCCAGTAAATGTATGAAATCGTTTAAAGTATGCATTTTGAATTTGTTTAAATCTTTAAAAAGTACCGATTTGGAATTCAAATTTGCATTTAATTTATGTGTAAATCTTATTTATTTAATTGCATTTATCATAATAAAACTCGATAGTTTCTAAAATTATAATTTTTATCAGTTTTTTTTATGTTCTTTTCTTCTAAAATTTCACGTAAAAAATATATCAAATTTACAAATTGATTTTATTAAAATGTAAATTTATAAATGAATTAATTTATGAGAAAAACTGCGACCAAATAAAATAAATTTATTAATTAAACATATTAATTATGTAATATATTTTAAATTAATTATTATTAAAATCGATGACAGTTAAAATTATTTAAATTGAAGCGAATTAAAATGAAAATTACATCGAAATTAAATCGATAAATAATGAAAGGATACAAAATTGAAAAATTAAACATATTTAAAAATTTGTTTGAAAGTTTTCCAAATTAATTTTTATAGAAAAAATAAAATTTAAATAATAATAATAATAATCTTATCAATGAAGAACTAATCAGTAATGCTTTCAATTATAGAAAAATATTTTATTAAACCTAGTTTACATAGATAATTAATTGGATTTGAAGATAATCCTATAAGTAAGCTTGTGAATTAAATGCTACCGTAGAGAAACTCCGTCTGGAGACATTTCCCACAGTCTAAACTAGGAGACTATAAGGGGAAGTTAACGAAGGGGGGAAGAAAGAGAGCGAGGTCCAGTCTCAATGGTGACATCTGGACAAGGAGACCATATTCCCTTCATAAATCACCTGGCTATGTCTCCAGCGGACTAGTACTCTACTGAAGTAAGCATTGACGTATTGCCAGTGTAGTGTCGAGTTTTTCTGGATGGTTTGTTCGCCTCTCGACGTGAAACAGCTTGTGTGGAATGTACACGTCTTTTTATGTCTCATTTCAGTAAATAACAAGCAAGAAAAGAATACACTAAATGATAAAAAAAATAAAAAAAAAAGGCCAGAATATTCTGATTTTTACGATATTTTTTTTTCCGCTTACATTTTCGGTAAGTTCGGTAACAATTTTTTTTAACGTCACGAAAGGTCGTGACCTCTAATTATATTAAAATATTTTTAGGAATTTTATATTTTAACACGACAGTGAACCTTTATATGTGTTAGATATACGATAAAGGAAGAAAAGAGCGTGATTGTCAGCAGGTGTATTTGCGTATTCACGGAGTAGAATCGGATAGTATTGATCGTCATTGATTCATCAACTGAGAAATATTCTGTCTCCGGCGAGAATTACAAAGTCAAACAAGAGCCTGCTAATGACATCATCACGTATGTCCGTCTGACAAAGTCGAAGAGGAAGGGAAGCAAATCTTCCCATCTAATCCGACTCACCTCTGGAATAAGAGATTGCCAGTGGAAAAATCGATAAAATTGCCAGCCCTTTTCTCCCCTTTCCCTTGTCTCCTATACACACTAGGGATTTAGTCACGTGATTAAAACGTAACGAAGAGCTCTCGGCGGGATCGTCCGTCTAACGAGAGGAGTGGGGACGTCCTGCGGGATCTCGTACGTACTTACTCTCGCGAGAATGGATGTCAATTCTTTCGGTGTTAGAGTAAAGCAATGATTTGGAAGGTTGAGATTCGCTGAGAGAACAAGCCTTTCCTGTTACACAAGGACTCTAGGTAAACATTTGTTTATGCTACAGGGATATAGATTAAAGCAGTCTTTCCTGTCTAGCCGAAAATAATATATTCTTGTGATTTTTACAAAGAAAATCATTTCAAATATTTATTAAAAATGCGAATATTTAACTGATAAAAAAAATAATAAATGTTTTGAATAATAATTAAATGAGATTTTTAAAAAGTCTTTCTCCTGTCAACTCATAGGCATAAAATTAGTCAAATAATAACTATTCCCTCTCCACTAATCTTTTTTAATTACTTCACAATATTAACGAATCATACCCAAAGGTGTTCATTTAATCGTTTTCTAGTACGATATTCTATAATAATTTTAAAATCTTTTATCTCAAAATATATATATAGGCCTATTATAACCTTAATTTTCTACGTAATCACAACGAAATTCTGTTATAACACATCTATTGTTATGTAAACATATTTAAATATGAAACAACTTTATTTCTTTGATAGAATCGAGTTAGTAGCATCATTAAAATCAGAAGAAGAAGAAAAAAAAAGTGAATTTTAAATACATTACTTTATACAAAAGTCGGTTTAGAATATTAAAAATGACTCATTTTTATTAATAAAAAACGAAACTAGACAAAGGACTAGAAATTGTTGTATTTACATAACAATACGAAGAAGGCATATTAACACATTAAAAAAAAGTCTTTTATAATAATATATACTAAATTTTTACGATTTGGTTCCTTCCTTTATTATCCTATAGAAGGATTACTTACTATTGTTCGTCTTTGATCTTTATTGCTTCGTCGTATCACGTGTTCATGATAAAAATTAAAAATAAAAAAAATATATATATATAGACTTTGTATATACAAGATGAGTTGTCATAAAAATAATTCCGAAAAAAATTAAAATAAATTGAGAAATGTTCTATGTCATATTTGCATTTACGACTTTTCCACACTTTATTTTATTTATTTTTTTTTTTCCTTACTATTTTTATGAAATGGTCTCAAAGGTATAGTTTGAATATAAAATATTCAAAAGCTAGAGACAAATTTGCTATGAGTAACACAATAATGAGGTAATATTTTAAAGAAAATCTTACTAAGCCAGTTTCAATCTATTTTGTTTTTTCTTAAAAGAAAATAAAGTATTAACTTCATAAATTTAACTTTATATCTTAATATATATTTTTCAACATTTGGAATAGTTTAAAGAAAAATTAATTATATTTCTTTAGAGAATAATTGCACCGATTTTAAAAGTTATCTAAAAGATATTATTATTATTATTATTATTATATATGCTTATAAATAAATAAAACATAAAAATGAATTTATAAAATGTAATTTTACTAATTTAAATTAATTAATTAAATAAAATAATTTCTACTCGTTTCATTTTCTGTCTGATCTCTTCGATGAACATTTTCTAGCAAATCAATATTTAGTTTGAATTTTAATTATGATCAATAAATCTAAAAATTTTTCCTAATTGCAGTCGAGTTTAATTAATATCGGAAGTAATGGGAAAGCTGTAATTTTCTCTAACTAGCAAGAATATCAGATATTGTATAATGAAAATATAAGGGAGGTGTCACTAAAGGTCACCAAGGACAACGTTGTATCATTTAGTAGAAAATTTTAATAAATCCGTAAGGAAAGTACGTTAAAATTTTATTTAAAAATTAAATTAAGACCTTGGTTTAGAGAAAAATATCCAATAAATTATTTTAAGCGGAAAGCATTCGTTATTTTATGTAAATACTGAGGTTATGATAAGCGAAACCAAAAGAGAGAAATGAATATATTTGATATAAAACGTTAGAAAAAGAAGAATTTAATTGATTTTATTGAAATATGATTACTCAATGCACGATTGATCAAAGAAGCAGAAATGGGTAAGTATATTTCTTTGTAAATATATCACCAGAAAATTTTTAATATTTGTATGAATTAAAATATAGAATATCGAATGTTTTCAATTATCCTTCCATATTTTCCACCCTTCATTAAAGATAGTATACTAACTTTAAGGCCTCTCGGAGATCTGGAGTCACTCGTTCTTTCATAGTCGAAAGTATATTAAAAATACTTCAAAAATTGCAATATATTTTAAATAATAAATTTTTACAAAAATAAAATAAATTTCTTCCTTATTATGCAAGAAATTCAATAGAATAAATAATTCATAATAAATGTTATTGAGGTATTCGTAAATATAAGTCCTGGGTCAAACTGACCCTGATGGCAAGTCCTGGGTCAAACTGACCCTGATGGCCTGTGCGATAAAATCTATCTTATTAATATAATTTAATTTTTGTTTAAATTTTTTTGTATNAAGGTCACCAAGGACAACGTTGTATCATTTAGTAGAAAATTTTAATAAATCCGTAAGGAAAGTACGTTAAAATTTTATTTAAAAATTAAATTAAGTACAAAATTTAAATTAGTTTAATTTAAATTACTCTATAGAAAATTAAATGAGAATGTTTTTTTTAAATATCAGTTAAATTTGATCTGTTATATCTGCGAATAGGAATTTTTAAGTTTACTTTAAACTTTCTATATTTAGCATTTTATTTACGGTTTTATAAGCAAGAGCTTAAAATCTCATTGCAGTTACGTATTGAAAATAATGAATTTTTTAAAGAAAAATTTAAAAATTTCTTTTATAAAAATATAGAGGGGGGAGGAAAAAAGAAATTTGACCTTCTAGTCTCAATGTATCGCTTTGGGCAGGCAAAGAAGCGACAAGTTATCAAAAAAAGACAATTTATTTCAGACTAACTTTCTAGTATAGGATAGAATCGTCACCAAACCACCAACCTACGCCTTAGGCGTACATCATCTCACAATATAGTTGAGTTTTTATTCTTTTGCAATTTCCTTTTTTAGTTCTTTTTTTCGCATTTTGTCTAGCTGCAGGCATTGGCTACTTCAGTGGATAAAACTATACCGTAATCGTTACCCCGTACAATTTCTTATGTTCTAACGTGAAATTTACTGAGAAATATTCCAGCTGACGACATAACAGCAGGTGAAGATGGAAACAAGGTCTCCTCCCATCAACCAATGTCCGTCTTCGTGTTGAATTCTCATCATTAACTCACTCCGATCTTTACTATTGAACTTAACATCAATTGAAAGAAGTCTTTTTTTCTTTACTGAAACTATATATCGGGTTTTAGCTTTCGATATTTAATCACAAAGGAAAATTTTAACAGAACTTTATTACCTTTATTATTATTATTTTTTTAAGATCAAATATTAAATCCATTTTTTCTTAAAAAAAATTTAAAGAAATTGCTTACATTTTTATGAAAAATGGTAGAATAAATGTCATTGATTTGCTCAATATGAAACATACCGTGAAGCTATATCAAGTTATATATGAAGCTTGCTGCTTGCTTTATATGAAGTTNAAATTACTCTATAGAAAATTAAATGAGAATGTTTTTTTTAAATATCAGTTAAATTTGATCTGTTATATCTGCGAATAGGAATTTTTAAGTTTACTTTAAACTTTCTATATTTAGCATTTTATTTACGGTTTTATAAGCAAGAGCTTAAAATCTCATTGCAGTTACGTATTGAAAATAATGAATTTTTTAAAGAAAAATTTAAAAATTTCTTTTATAAAAATATAGAGGGGGGAGGAAAAAAGAAATTTGACCTTCTAGTCTCAATGTATCGCTTTGGGCAGGCAAAGAAGCGACAAGTTATCAAAAAAAGACAATTTATTTCAGACTAACTTTCTAGTATAGGATAGAATCGTCACCAAACCACCAACCTACGCCTTAGGCGTACATCATCTCACAATATAGTTGAGTTTTTATTCTTTTGCAATTTCCTTTTTTAGTTCTTTTTTTCGCATTTTGTCTAGCTGCAGGCATTGGCTACTTCAGTGGATAAAACTATACCGTAATCGTTACCCCGTACAATTTCTTATGTTCTAACGTGAAATTTACTGAGAAATATTCCAGCTGACGACATAACAGCAGGTGAAGATGGAAACAAGGTCTCCTCCCATCAACCAATGTCCGTCTTCGTGTTGAATTCTCATCATTAACTCACTCCGATCTTTACTATTGAACTTAACATCAATTGAAAGAAGTCTTTTTTTCTTTACTGAAACTATATATCGGGTTTTAGCTTTCGATATTTAATCACAAAGGAAAATTTTAACAGAACTTTATTACCTTTATTATTATTATTTTTTTAAGATCAAATATTAAATCCATTTTTTCTTAAAAAAATTTAAAGAAATTGCTTACATTTTTATGAAAAATGGTAGAATAAATGTCATTGATTTGCTCAATATGAAACATACCGTGAAGCTATATCAAGTTATATATGAAGCTTGCTGCTTGCTGTATATGAAGTTTACCTAAATCAATACCCGATTTAATATCTTCAAATTTAATTAATTTAATTATTTTTTTTGGGGGTGTAAAAAGTTCTTCATTATTAAATATTAATCCTTTAAATAATCAAATGTTTACTTCCTTCTATTATAAAATTTTTACTTAAAAATTCTGAATCCTATAAGAAAACTGATGACACGGTTTAAAATGATCAAATTAAATACATTAATCTGTTTATGCGTTTAAAATATCTGTTAAATAGCAAGAAAAAATAGATATATAAAGTTAAGTTTAAGCTTGATTAACCATAAAAATTGCATCTCAACTATAAAACTAAAGAAAAAAAAATGATAAAAAAATTAAATATATTTATTTAAAAAGCTAAATTTACATATTAAATATTCAAAAGTTTGTTTAAAAGAAAATATATAAAGTCTCCATTTCTCATAGGAAATAAGTCATTCGCTTCTATATAGAAATTATTTTAATTTTATTCAGCTATTAAAATTGGAGAAATCAATTTTAAACATTTCATAATAATGAATATAAACGTAATACATAACGAAATTTAAAATTAACAAATGAAGAATAATTCGAAAATACGTCAATTTACATATTAAACACTAAACATAACCAGGAGATTTATGTAGATATTGAGTTTAGAATTGAGTTAAATGAATTTAAACTTAACTAACTTGAAACAGAGTATTTTCTAATAAATATTCATGTCCTATTTTCAATAATAATCACTAATAGCAATTAAATAGTTAATTCGTTACTATTATATTATTAAACAACCAAACAACATTAAACTATAGAAGGACAATATGTATATAAAATGAATTAAATAAATTAACATTTCAATAAGATTGGAATTAGAATAATAATTAAATGAGATTTTTAAAAAGTCTTTCTCCTGTCAACTCATAGGCATAAAATTAGTCAAATAATAACTATTCCCTCTCCACTAATCTTTTTTAATTACTTCACAATATTAACGAATCATACCCAAAGGTGTTCATTTAATCGTTTTCTAGTACGATATTCTATAATAATTTTAAAATCTTTTATCTCAAAATATATATATAGGCCTATTATAACCTTAATTTTCTACGTAATCACAACGAAATTCTGTTATAACACATCTATTGTTATGTAAACATATTTAAATATGAAACAACTTTATTTCTTTGATAGAATCGAGTTAGTAGCATCATTAAAATCAGAAGAAGAAGAAAAAAAAAGTGAATTTTAAATACATTACTTTATACAAAAGTCGGTTTAGAATATTAAAAATGACTCATTTTTATTAATAAAAAACGAAACTAGACAAAGGACTAGAACTTGTTGTATTTACATAACAATACGAAGAAGGCATATTAACACATTAAAAAAAAGTCTTTTATAATAATATATACTAAATTTTTACGATTTGGTTCCTTCCTTTATTATCCTATAGAAGGATTACTTACTATTGTTCGTCTTTGATCTTTATTGCTTCGTCGTATCACGTGTTCATGATAAAAATTAAAAATAAAAAGAAAATATATATATAGACTTTGTATATACAAGATGAGTTGTCATAAAAATAATTCCGAAAAAAATTAAAATAAATTGAGAAATTTTCTATGTCATATTTGCATTTACGACTTTTCCACACTTTATTTTATTTTATTTTATTTTTTCCTTACTATTTTTATGAAATNCTTACTGTAAATGCAGCATCATCGTTACCAATTAAAAATCATATGTCTAAAATAAGAAATAAGTAAAAAAATAAAGAATAATAAACAGTAGGAAACAATAATGAATAGAAAAATCAGTAGTAAACACGTTTATTTGTCCAATTAATCTTATTTTTTTTTTAATCTTTCTTTTAAGTAAGAATCATTAGTTGTAATTTCATGTGTTTGGTTGTATGCATTATAGATCTAAAGATCACGAACAAAATAAATTGTTCCTAAACGAAGGTTACTTTATGTCCTTTCTGTTGATGAAGAGAAGTAAGATAAAAATACTAGAAATCAATTATTTACAACCTTCATTAAGAATTTACATCGTTTCTAGAATCCATTTAGAGGAAATGTGAAAAATAATATCGTTTCATCTTTTATTGTAATTCGCCACGTACTCGTCTGATAAGTAAGTTAAAAAAAAAAAGAAAGTAAAATAAGGAGTTTATTTCTTTTATTTTTATTTTTTCCATGTTATCTAATAATCTGAATGTGTTTACAGATTTTAAATGTGTTTTCTGTTTATCATCATCCGCATCTGTTTACTTTATCAACAATGATCTTTAATAGGATTTACAAAGAGAAAAGAAGAAAAAAAAAGAAAGGACATCACCAGTTAAAAGCTCGGATAAGAACTTAATCATCTTTATACATTATTATTTTAATACAGAATTTTGTAAAATTATAAGACAGAATATATATATATATATTAAAAACATGAATTATATATTATAAATTTGGTTTATAATAAAGAAAAGAAAAAAAATTTATTTAAGGAAACTTTTTAGCTATAAACTTTAATGATGATATTATAAAATCGGATTAGAGAGAGAAAAACATATTTAACTTCGCTTATCCATTAAGTTTCTAAAATATGCATTAGAATTCAGATAATTCTCTTTTTTGAAAGTATTTTTTTTTTCTTCTAATTTTTATAAAGAAAGAGACGTATTTTTAAAAGAGAAAAAGGGTCCAGAAAATTTTGTCATTGATGAAATGGAAAGAAAGAGATTTCTTTCAAGAAATCATTAAGGGTTTTTCAAGTTTTAGACTCAATTCCTTTTGTGTTAATAATCCATTCTGGTCTTGAATGTGATCATTATTTTACTTTTCCTGTTTTCTGATTTATATGAAGTCATCTGTAATTGGAATGCTCTGCAGCTGACACTGACATAAATTAAAGCCAATCAATATAGCCAGTTGTGATGCTTCTGCACATAGTAGAAGAGTTGTGCAGGAAAGTCTGCTGCTCTCTAGGTGTTCATGGTTGATTTAAATGGCAATGCACCAGACAGTTTTAATACCCAAGTTTAGCAAATCGATTAAAGCTTACGTAATATGTAATTATTCTTGAAATTCGTTTTATTTTTTCCCTTTTCTCTTTGCTTTCTATGTCTTGCTTAAATTAAACTTTTTAGATAAATAGCTTTTAATAAGTCAAACATTTGATCACATTAGGGTGAAGATAATATTGAATTGAGAACTTAGGAGGGGGGAAAAAAACTAAACGACATTTTCAATTCGTTACAGCAATTAAAGTACAGAAGATGAGGAAATTATACACGTGTGTAATATGTTCTACCAATGGATAATTAATTTCGAACCGTTTCCCACAATAATTTTCTGTAAAAAATTAATTGTCAAGTATATATAATCTTTTGCCAAATTTCACACGCGGAATAATGATATATATAAAGGAAAAAAAACATTTTTAATAACAATAATGACACAACCGTAACTGCACTTTTTTTTAAATACAAATTTAAACTTTGTTTAATCGTGCAATTAACGAAAAATTTGATTTTAAAGGATTTTTAGTCATAAAAATGTGTTTGAAATGGCTTTAAAAAAATTTACTCGTATACTTACGTTAATATTAATACTCGAAATAAAAATTTCCAAGTTTTATTATCAAATAAAACTCTATAAAAGAAGGAAAGAAAACTTCGGTTTTATGATTCTTATATACGTGACAATAGCCTTGTCAGTTCGTATAAAGGAACAAGAAATAATCAGAGTTTCTTCTACTTACTAAATATCACTTCAACCTCCTTAATATCAGTACAAAAGTCTGGAATCGATTGGGTAACACCGATCATAACTCTGCGTTAGAGACAGACAATGATCCCATTATATCTATTAGCAGACTATTTTGAAGCTGTAAAGCAGCTATTTTTTTACAGACAATGGATTATCGCCGTGCGTGTTGCAGAAGGAACGCATCCATTTCTATTAAGTACCTTGTCGATCTTGGAAGTAAGTTTTTTCCCTTTTAAAAAGATCACAGTTATCACTTAAGCATAGAAGAAAAGGCCAGAAACGCATAATCGGTTTGACAAATGACTGTATTTTTGACAATGACTCTTTCATCCCGACTTATCTGCATTTTGGGAGGTTGATCATGTGATTAATGAGCGAAATCAGAAGATATTGGAAACTAACGATAATTTACTCTCTTAAATCTAAAAAGTATGAAGTAAAGAGAGAATGATACGTCTGAAAAACATCGTTTCCTAGCAACAAGTCGTTATCTGTAAGTGATTAAACTTAAAAAATTAAGTACTGTCTTCCTCTTACCAGGATACGTTTCCATTTATCTATTACGACTTTTGTTGTTTTTTTTTTTTTCTTTCTACAGAAACGGGTAAGCTTGGCGATTATCACCCCGCAAGAAACGATCATTTGTGAGGATTTAACAATGACTATGGTAATGTGTTTCAGTCTCAACAACTGCTCAACAATGGCCATTTGCGAAAGAAATATGTTCTGAATATCTAGAGATGACGCTTAATTTGACTCTCGACCGAGTTAAAATTCGACTTTTATTGAATAGCTAGCGAATCAAATTATTTTTCCAACGGATAAAAAAAAAACCTATCTAGTTATTAATTTTATAAAAAAAATTTATTCTTATAACGCTACTTATAAATTAAATAATTTATGAAATATGAAGAAGAGTTCATTCTTCTTCGTCGGCTTCTCTTTTAAACAGAGTCATTATTTACTAAAGAATAATAGAGTATAAGCTTATAAATAAATATTTTATTCATAATCATAAATTTATTTTTTGTTTCTTTGTCGTAATAAATTCAAATTTAAACTTGTTTATCGCATTTATTACGAAAGATTAGTGAAAAATATCTCAGGATGCGATAAATAAAATGAGTATATATCTAGGAAACCGTTAGTGAAAGAATTTAATAAGTCTTTCTTCTAAATTTATTTAAATTGCCAATGCCCATTCCCTAATGATGCCCTCTCTCGCTCTTTATTTTTCTTTTGGATAAACTTTCAGCAGCGGTGTGTGCAAAGAATATTAAGAAGAGTAAATGGAGATGAAGAAGGGGGTATGACTTTTCTATCTCTTCCAGCCGTTTCCATTATCAGTAATCATAAACGGCACTAAATGATAGAATCATTAAGGACCACGATGTGTATCTAATGAGTTGTTCCGTCCATTCAATATCCTCGACACTCTTTCTGATTTATTATTATTTTCTATCTTAGACAACATTCTACTGGCGTCATATTTTAGAGAATATTAAATATTCGCCAATGATTTAAAAAAAAAAAATAACATACACTTCTCCTTATTGGTCTCTCTCTCCTTCTGCTCGATAATTTTTCCAAGAGTGCAAAGCAATTCCCATACGTACTTGTTGTCGTTGCTTCATCTTTTAAGTGCAGATGCCAACTTTCTAGAGTTATTTACGAGAATATTTATAGTTTGTTGATCAATCAATATATATATAAATTAAAATATTTTGAAAGTTTTCTATATTTATATCTTTAATATTAAATTTTCATCCAAATTCAATTTTAAATTTTCAGAGAAAATTATAAAAACTTGAGATGATTTAAATGATCCAATAATATATATATATATTTTTTAAATATTCCAATTAACTTGTATAATTTCTTATATTTATAAAAGTTTCTGTAAAGTAGAATAACTTATTAATATTAAATAATAGAATTAATTAATAACTCATTGAATTTAAAGTGTTTATTAATTAAAATAACTAATTAATTTAAAAAAATAATAATAAAATACACAAAAGTTGTTGTTGTTGTTTTTTTTAATAACATTTTTATGTTGAAAGTTTTAAAATTGAATTTAATATCGTGTTCCTAAAATTTATAATATTATATTAGAAAAAAAGAAATCTTGATAGTGGTGTAATAATAAAATATTTTTAAAAAATTTATTACTTTGGTAGGAAATTTCTTATTTTTTTTTTATTAAAAATTTACTACTTCTACAATAAAATTTGATATTTTACAAGGAATTTACTATTATGATAATAAAAAAACAATAATTTATTTATAATTTTTTCTATTAAAATGGTAAAATTTAACTATATTTTTTAATCAAAAACTATATTATTTACCATTCTATTGAATACATCTTAAACGCTTATAAAATAATTTTAAAGTATATAATAACAATAATAATAATAATTTTTAATNTAAGTTTTTTCCCTTTTAAAAAGATCACAGTTATCACTTAAGCATAGAAGAAAAGGCCAGAAACGCATAATCGGTTTGACAAATGACTGTATTTTTGACAATGACTCTTTCATCCCGACTTATCTGCATTTTGGGAGGTTGATCATGTGATTAATGAGCGAAATCAGAAGATATTGGAAACTAACGATAATTTACTCTCTTAAATCTAAAAAGTATGAAGTAAAGAGAGAATGATACGTCTGAAAAACATCGTTTCCTAGCAACAAGTCGTTATCTGTAAGTGATTAAACTTAAAAAATTAAGTACTGTCTTCCTCTTACCAGGATACGTTTCCATTTATCTATTACGACTTTTGTTGTTTTTTTTTTTCTTTCTACAGAAACGGGTAAGCTTGGCGATTATCACCCCGCAAGAAACGATCATTTGTGAGGATTTAACAATGACTATGGTAATGTGTTTCAGTCTCAACAACTGCTCAACAATGGCCATTTGCGAAAGAAATATGTTCTGAATATCTAGAGATGACGCTTAATTTGACTCTCGACCGAGTTAAAATTCGACTTTTATTGAATAGCTAGCGAATCAAATTATTTTTCCAACGGATAAAAAAAAAACCTATCTAGTTATTAATTTTATAAAAAAAATTTATTCTTATAACGCTACTTATAAATTAAATAATTTATGAAATATGAAGAAGAGTTCATTCTTCTTCGTCGGCTTCTCTTTTAAACAGAGTCATTATTTACTAAAGAATAATAGAGTATAAGCTTATAAATAAATATTTTATTCATAATCATAAATTTATTTTTTGTTTCTTTGTCGTAATAAATTCAAATTTAAACTTGTTTATCGCATTTATTACGAAAGATTAGTGAAAAATATCTCAGGATGCGATAAATAAAATGAGTATATATCTAGGAAACCGTTAGTGAAAGAATTTAATAAGTCTTTCTTCTAAATTTATTTAAATTGCCAATGCCCATTCCCTAATGATGCCCTCTCTCGCTCTTTATTTTTCTTTTGGATAAACTTTCAGCAGCGGTGTGTGCAAAGAATATTAAGAAGAGTAAATGGAGATGAAGAAGGGGGTATGACTTTTCTATCTCTTCCAGCCGTTTCCATTATCAGTAATCATAAACGGCACTAAATGATAGAATCATTAAGGACCACGATGTGTATCTAATGAGTTGTTCCGTCCATTCAATATCCTCGACACTCTTTCTGATTTATTATTATTTTCTATCTTAGACAACATTCTACTGGCGTCATATTTTAGAGAATATTAAATATTCGCCAATGATTTAAAAAAAAAAAATAACATACACTTCTCCTTATTGGTCTCTCTCTCCTTCTGCTCGATAATTTTTCCAAGAGTGCAAAGCAATTCCCATACGTACTTGTTGTCGTTGCTTCATCTTTTAAGTGCAGATGCCAACTTTCTAGAGTTATTTACGAGAATATTTATAGTTTGTTGATCAATCAATATATATATAAATTAAAATATTTTGAAAGTTTTCTATATTTATATCTTTAATATTAAATTTTCATCCAAATTCAATTTTAAATTTTCAGAGAAAATTATAAAAACTTGAGATGATTTAAATGATCCAATAATATATATATATATTTTTTAAATATTCCAATTAACTTGTATAATTTCTTATATTTATAAAAGTTTCTGTAAAGTAGAATAACTTATTAATATTAAATAATAGAATTAATTAATAACTCATTGAATTTAAAGTGTTTATTAATTAAAATAACTAATTAATTTAAAAAAATAATAATAAAATACACAAAAGTTGTTGTTGTTGTTTTTTTTAATAACATTTTTATGTTGAAAGTTTTAAAATTGAATTTAATATCGTGTTCCTAAAATTTACAATATTATATTAGAAAAAAAGAAATCTTGATAGTGGTGTAATAATAAAATATTTTTAAAAAATTTATTACTTTGGTAGGAAATTTCTTATTTTTTTTTTATTAAAAATTTACTACTTCTACAATAAAATTTGATATTTTACAAGGAATTTACTATTATGATAATAAAAAAACAATAATTTATTTATAATTTTTTCTATTAAAATGGTAAAATTTAACTATATTTTTTAATCAAAAACTATATTATTTACCATTCTATTGAATACATCTTAAACGCTTATAAAATAATTTTAAAGTATATAATAATAATAATAATATTAAATATTTATTGATATAATATTCAATTATTTCTATTATCTTTTTCTTTTTTTTTTTTAAATAATAAATTTAATGTCACTCCGAAACAATCCAAATTAAAGTGTTGTTTGACTGAATTTTTCTCGTTTTATTTTAAACAAAACTCTCAAATTTTGGTCATGTGAAAGCATGCAAATTTTTTATTTTTTCTGTTTTTTTTCTTCTTCTTTCTTTGTAGGTTTAAATAGGGAAAAAAAGAGAGTAAAGTTAGAATGCAATCCGAAAGCGAAACGTCTCCTCAAAATTGCAGATGGTTGAATTCTCATCAGAAAATCGCTTGCCTTATTTTTAACACGGTCTGAATACATCAGATTTGACTCGCCCGGTTCAAATGTGTTTTCTATTAATAGTTTTTCCATACATTGATAATTTTTAACTTAAAAAAAAAGAGAGAGAGAGAGAGAGAGATTCGATAATGTCTTTTCTTTAAATGCGTTTTTTAAAGTAAATGTTTATTAGAATATCTTTGATTTTCTATCACTAATATCACTTGACAACCTTTTAGAGAATAAAAACGTTCTCTACGCTTTACACGAGACCTTTTATATATATATATATAAAAAAGTGCTCTAAATGTAAAATAACTCTTTGAAAGAGGAGAATTTTCAATATTTAAATTTGATAATGTACACATCTTTTCGTTTTCTTTAATGATCGTAGAATGTGTTTCTTTTCTGTTTTTAAATTATTTTTTCTCCTATATAATATATATTTTGTGTTGTTTTTTTATATTCCCGATTCAAAACTGAAGAGCTTTTAGTAGTAGCTGTTAACGTTTTTCTCTTATCATCGCTAGCAAAATTCGGGGATTTCTGGAAAGTCCAAAACTGTTGGTAGATTACGAAAAGTTGACATAGTTTCGATGAAGTCTTATCTCTTTGGAAGAACGTCTTCATCTGGATCTCTTTTCCTCAAAAGAGTATGAAAGAAAATAGAAAAAAAAAAGAGACGAATGAAACGTCTATAAGTTTTTTTTCCGGATCTATCAATCCATATTTATACAGTAAATATATATATATATATATAGGCCTATTATAACCTTAATTTTCTACGTAATCACAACGAAATTCTGTTATAACACATCTATTGTTATGTAAACATATTTAAATATGAAACAACTTTATTTCTTTGATAGAATCGAGTTAGTAGCATCATTAAAATCAGAAGAAGAAGAAAAAAAAAGTGAATTTTAAATACATTACTTTATACAAAAGTCGGTTTAGAATATTAAAAATGACTCATTTTTATTAATAAAAAACGAAACTAGACAAAGGACTAGAACTTGTTGTATTTACATAACAATACGAAGAAGGCATATTAACACATTAAAAAAAAGTCTTTTATAATAATATATACTAAATTTTTACGATTTGGTTCCTTCCTTTATTATCCTATAGAAGGATTACTTACTATTGTTCGTCTTTGATCTTTATTGCTTCGTCGTATCACGTGTTCATGATAAAAATTAAAAATAAAAAGAAAATATATATATAGACTTTGTATATACAAGATGAGTTGTCATAAAAATAATTCCGAAAAAAATTAAAATAAATTGAGAAATTTTCTATGTCATATTTGCATTTACGACTTTTCCACACTTTATTTTATTTTATTTTATTTTTTCCTTACTATTTTTATGAAATGGTCTCAAAGGTATAGTTTGAATATAAAATATTCAAAAGCTAGAGACAAATTTGCTATGAGTAACACAATAATGAGGTAATATTTTAAAGAAAATCTTACTAAGCCAGTTTCAATCTATTTTGTTTTTTCTTAAAAGAAAATAAAGTATTAACTTCATAAATTTAACTTTATATCTTAATATATATTTTTCAACATTTGGAATAGTTTAAAGAAAAATTAATTATATTTCTTTAGAGAATAATTGCACCGATTTTAAAAGTTATCTAAAAGATATTATTATTATTATTATTATATATGCTTATAAATAAATAAAACATAAAAATGAATTTATAAAATGTAATTTTACTAATTTAAATTAATTAATTAAATAAAATAATTTCTACTCGTTTCATTTTCTGTCTNATCTTCTATCTTTTAAAGAACCTCTAAATCATTTTGAAGATTTAGTAGACTTGAACTTTTAGAACGTTTTAATATTCTACTCCTTTAGAATAGCTTTAGGAATCATTCTAAAATCCTAAATCTTTAGAAGCCTTAAAAATTTAAACTGGAGACTTTAGAAAAAAAATAATAAAATTTGAAGGTCCTTTTCTCCTTAAAAAGCCTCGTATATTTTTTTTTTTAAAAATGTAAATTTTGAGAAAGAAATTACATTATTTTTTATTATTTCTCTTAAAGATCTGATAGGTTAAATTTAATAAGAGTTTTTAATAACAATTTTAAAAATATTATAATAAAATCTCTTATGAAATAATTAATAAAAGATTAGAAATATAAGATTAATTTGAACAAGATCGATATCGTTTCCTCATTAGATATTTTTTCTTCCTATCTTTAGGCATACACTTTATCAAGTCTACTGGGATAACTAAGCTACATAAAGTTGTATTATCTTCAGGAACTCCACAGTGTTCTTTTGTTTATCCGAACATTTTTCTTTTGATGGGAAGAAATGTTAGAAAACTTGATAGTCCCTCTTTTTATAGTAAAAGAAAAGTAGTACCATCAGGGATTTCCATTGTCAACCAGGGAAAGAACTTCTTGAAAAAAGAAAAAAAAAAAAAAAAGAGATTTTTTCTTGTTACATCTCCCTATCCTTCTGTCGCACTACCAATTGGGAGAATGTATCAAACGTCCATCACACTCTACCATCCTCAGAGACAATACACAAAAAAAATGTAGGACCAATTTCTTGTACACGAAATTGGATCATGCGATGCAAATAGCATGATGATTGAAGCTCTTCTCCAATATCGTCTTAATCTGAAATTCATCTCCGGAGGACTAAAAACGAATTTAAAAAAAAAACAACTAAAAATTTCAAATATTATTAAATGCATATATATATATATTTTTAAAGTTACAAAAACTAACGATATTTTCACATTTTATCACCTTTTTTTCCTCCCTATCACAACTTTAAGCTTAATTAAAAACTTATATGACAAAAACGAAATTCAATGAAGATTATTTACTAACAACCTCATTTAAGAACATTATGTCGATCGACCTCAAAGATCAGTGCTGCCCCCTGCGGCGAGTTTTGTAACTAAACGCCATAACCAGATCGTTAGAAGGACTGATAACGACTTTTATTTTAGCGTCTGGTCTTTCTAATCTGTTCTCCTTATCTACAGTCTAATTTTTTCTCTTTTTTTTTCTGTTTTTAGCCTTTCCGGCCCGAGATGATCTAAGTTAGCGATTAAGTAGAGAAAAGTCAATTAACGATCTACTTAATTAACGCTCGCTAAGCAGTTTTCTAACTCTTTTAACCTCGAGGTAATGAAAAGAGTTTGAAAAGATGCTTAGGATTATAACTGATTTTCATTTCTTCCCCCTCATAAAGCTCCCCCCCCTTTTTTTTTCTTCTATGAAAGAAGTCTTAGAAGGCGCCTATAATGCTGGTAAGTAACGTTATCTGATATCTACGAAAGAGAAAATTGAACACAATTTAAGAAAACTTCTGTTATCGTTTGATTTATCGTTCCTGTATGTAAGATAAGTTTCATTAAACCAGAGATACTTTGCCAAGAAAGCTCGGATACTGATTTATTAATTGTACAACATGTTACACCGATACTTGTAGAGTTAAAAGAGTTCTGTAAGTTTTAAAAAATCGATAAATAATATCGAATTTTTAAAAATCCTTACAGAAAAGGAAGAAAATATTCTGTTTGAAATGTGTTTATCCAGAAAGGAAAATCGAATTTGTGGCACCGATAAAATTGCATATAAATATTCATCATTTGGATAGATAATATAAAGAAAACTGATAAAATTTTGGGTAATAAAGTTAAATTTATACGAATTGCTCTTATGATACTAAATTGAATTCGAACAAAGATGACCATTCCGAATGTCTTTGTAAATATTTTTCCAAGTCGTCATTACAGAAAATTCTTGATTAAATCCATTCAAGAATCGATACACGGTTAATATTATTCATTAGAAAGTTCTTTTTATAGAAGATTGGAAAAAAAAGTTCTTTTTATAGAATTTTTTCCCATTTTGATCTAGTTTAAATTGTAAAATATTTTGAGATAGTTGTAGATAAAGCAGATGGATGTTTCGAAACTAGAAAATGATTTAAAAGTTGAATTTCTACATAAAAAAAAGGGGGGAATAATATTGGGTACTTTAACTTGTTTCTTTTCTATTATCATTTTTAAAATATATAAGTATATAAATTGAAAGAATAAAGTAGAATATAAAATGATTGACGGTAATGTTTATTAGAATATCTTTGATTTTCTATCACTAATATCACTTGACAACCTTTTAGAGAATAAAAACGTTCTCTACGCTTTACACGAGACCTTTTATATATATATATATAAAAAAGTGCTCTAAATGTAAAATAACTGTTTGAAAGAGGAGAATTTTCAATATTTAAATTTGATAATGTACACATCTTTTCGTTTTCTTTAATGATCGTAGAATGTGTTTCTTTTCTGTTTTTAAATTATTTTTTCTCCTATATAATATATATTTTGTGTTGTTTTTTTATATTCCCGATTCAAAACTGAAGAGCTTTTAGTAGTAGCTGTTAACGTTTTTCTCTTATCATCGCTAGCAAAATTCGGGGATTTCTGGAAAGTCCAAAANTTTTTTTTAAATTAATTGTTCTTCAAATTATTTATCATTTTCAAGAGATAGCAATTAAAAATTATCAGAAGAAACAGATTGAAAGTTTCGTTAATAGCTCTTAATTCTTTTGACTAATAAAGTAGAATATAAAATGATTGACGGTAAACAACAAAGGAAAGCAATTCTATGGAATATAAATTAAAAATTTTAAATTTTAAAATTTTAAAACGGTTCAATGGATATTTTTTATTTATGAAATATAAAAGGAAAAAAAAATCCAAGTTTTCATGCGAATTTATGAATTATCAGAGTGCGTTTTTATATCGAGAAATATTGAATAAAATAACAGTAAAAGCTATGAAAAGATAGTTTTCTGACACGAAAAGTAAAAGTAAAAGCGATTTGAAGCAATGTTTTCTTTCTCCATCCTACTTAAATCTAAACACAGTCACATGTTTTTGATGCTTTACATTCTAAATGCTTAAAATACATTAAATTCAGCTGCAGTTGTTAAATTCGGTACGATTCTAGTCGTTTTTAATAATTTTCCGTGTCATAACGTTTCCTTATTCAAAGTGTATCACCCGAATTTTCTTTTCTCCACCATCTTACGTTTCCAGATAAATAGACTGTATAATAAACGAATTAAGTTACTTTTTTTTACCGTCCACTACTTCATTGTAATTCGCACAGAAATTTTAGTAAACTCATTAAAGGTTAAAATACACACAGAATGGGAGAGACTTAATGGAGCATGAGGAGGATATTATATAAAATATTAAGTTTGAAAACTTATAGAAGCTTTTCTATTCTTCTTCCTCTTATATAAACTAAATATCTATAAGAATATACTGAAAAAAATAATAATAATGTTTTATGATATTTATATATAATTTAAATTTTATTTTTCGAGTTATTATTGAAGGATTTAATCTGTTATATTTACACAGACAAAGTAACAGTAATAAAGATGTCTACAAGCGTATCTAATAACTCAAAAATGAATTTTATCATTAAGAAAAGAGTATAAAAAACAAAAATATATTTACCATTCTAAATAACAATAATAATAAAGTTTGTTTAGAACAGATTAATGCTTGTTTATTTATAGTCTCTTCTGACAGCTATTTGTCAAAAGGATGGCATGAGAATCCCTCCATGTAATTAAACAGAAATTTATGATAATTAAATTTATGATAGACCGAACTTGTTTTCTGTTTGAAGTCGGTAATTATGCTATGTTCTGGTATTTAAAGCTTGGTTATTTTAATTATAACTTTTTAAAAAATCATTAACTTCTGACAATAAAATGAAAGTATCGTTTTCTCGTGTTAGAGGTAAAATTTGTTTTACTCTAATTATTGTGTATAAACACGATGGAAAAAAACTATTAAGGAAAATATATCGTAGATAAAAACATACATGACTCATTTTTTATTGATTAATGAGTCATTCGGCTCACGATAGGATCTCCAGAAAAAAAAAAAAAAAGATTTTTTGCAGAGTATGTGATTATGAAAATCTAATTCCGAAAGCTAGATGATTATCTAGGTAGTCGGTATGGGATGCTAATTTATAAATAGCAGGTGTGCTCATTTTCAAATGTATTTAACAAAATGATAGAAGAAAGTATTAAATATTGATATATTTATCGCTCCTTATTGGTTATACCGTGAAGAATTTCCCATATTAGTTGACGATAAATCACGAGTGCATTTATTGAAATAGGTCAGATATATATATATAAAGTGGAAGCCGAGTTAATGTATAGCCTCAGTTTGTCAGGATTTTGTCCAGTTGGGATGACAGGAATTTGGAATACTTAGAGCAACAAAGAAGTGAAAGGAATGTATAGGATGAGCTTGAAGCATCATCATGAATTAGCAAGGAAATGAGAATCTCCCGAAAAGACAAGAAGAAAGGGTAAAAAAGCGCGCGTAGCTCGATCGTCCGACCAAAATAAATCATGAAGTGGAACGGAACAGAGGGATTGAGGATGGAGAAGTAGACGTGCGTGTTTTCCGGCCGTCAACTGAGCCTAACCCGTCGACCGGTTGATGGATGCCTATGCCGAGTTTCCTGTCACGTTCAACCAGCGAAATTGGAAGTAGCTGGAGGGTGTAATAAATATGTTAAATGGACGATCTATCACGCCAGTCTGATCGTGTGGGATGTTAGGGTTAAGTTTGTACAGGCTTCTGGGATGCTGGGAAAAGATGCGATGGATTGCTAGTAATTACCCTTTTTTGTTTTGCATAATCATGTTTGCGATATCTGATATTAACTAATAGACACTAAAGAATGCCTGGTGTGATGGGAATTAAAAATTTCTTTCTTATCCTTTGTAAACCTCTACTCATACAATTCTAAGAATGCAATTTAGAGAAAAACTGCATCTTACTCCCATAAGATATATATGGTATTTTATTTAAATATTTGTTTTTCGATAAAACTTTACTATTAGTTAGATATGATCTAATGTATTTTCTTTTCTTCAAAAGACTCTATGATGTTGGTTGTAGCTCTGTCATAAAATTTATAGCACTTTTATATATATATAAAAAAAAAAATTTTTTTAGGTCCAAAATAAAAAATATTTATCAAAATTATTATATATAAAAGGCTATACAGTTTAGAAGATAAAGGATGCGTAGAATGAAAAAGTTATATACATTTTTTATCAAAATTTTTCCAATTTCGTTTTAGATAAAATGTAAAAATTGTTGAGAATATGTTCTGTATCGAAATATATATTTATGATAAGATATTAAAGTAAATGGATACTTAAATGTGACGGAAAAAATGCAGAGTAGAAAGAAAACGAAAATCGGAATTTCATCTCTGTAATAAAGATTGACTCAAAGGAGAACAGAGAATCGTACAAACTATTAGAGTGTTCTTAGACGCACTTGGAGACATCATAACTGTCATCCTTTCCTAGTATTCGTGTCCATCATGTTGTAAAAAATCTACTTCCAAGAGAATAAGAGTTATAGAATTGAAGGAGCTTGTAGACTTCTCGCTAGGTCAATAAAAAGTTTACTGTTAAATCGAACAGGATTCACGGATGCTCTTCGTATGCTATTTTCCTTTTTTTTTTATTATTATTCTTTCTTACCTATACAAGATAGAGTGATGTATATTATATATACATATATATACATTTAAATATAGAAAATTAATTGCATCTTTTGGAAAGAATAAAAGAATGAAGAAGGAGAAAGCAATAACGAAGTTGAACCATGTGAAAACATCAAACAAGTTGGAAGATCAATGAAAATAGTTCAAACAGTGGAGATGAAGAACAGTCAGACATGAAAACTTCCCGAATTTAACGGATAAACGGATGAGGAAATCTCTAAAGAAGCGAGACGAAGATCATAACAAGAAAAAAAAAAGAAAATAAATAAAAGGGATATAACGTGAAGATCAAACACGGGACAAAGACAAATTTCGTAATATATATATATATATAAAGCTTCCTATATCAAAAAAAAGGTGGAAGAATATCGAAAAATAGATCAAATAAAAGAAGATCAAACAGAAACTGGAGGAAATCCGGGTTGGGAGTTTATTAGAGCCACGTCATCTAACAATGGAGCCGTGTGCAGACTGAGTGTTTGATTATCCAGAAAGCATCGAATGTGTCAAATGAAAGACGAACCTTCTTTTCAATTTATCATCCTCCCGTTTAAATGTCATCCGCTTAATTAATAACGAAACTTGTCTCTCTTAAGTTAACTGAATTGCTTACAGTCTCCTATCTAAGTTATATAGATCATCAACACAATCATTAACATTTTTCTCTATTGTATTGTTTTCAAGAATAAATTTTTTCTCTTAATAATTTTCATCTATGATAAAGATATAGTCTATAGGAATATCGAATGAAATTGGTAGATTAATTATTAAAATCTTTTTTCTCATAATTTTATAAGTTATAAATGGCGCTTGATATTAAATTGTATATTATATTATGAACATTTTAAAATTATTCCGGAGCAATGGTTTGTACAAGATACGATAAAGGATAAGAAAAGTCCTTTTATGTATAATTTTATTCATCAGTTATTCCATAAGTCAAAAATGAAAGCTTAAATTTATTACATGTGAATAGGATTAACTTCTAAGAAAACTTAAATAAATTTAGAAAATAATAATAATAATAATAATAAATAAGTATTTGTATATAATTTTTAATTAGATTAGTTATTTTCTAGTATCACTTACATTTTTATTATTTTATTATTGCCATAAAAACAAAAAGTTTTCCTTAGAAAAATATATAAGTTTACTATAAACAACATGATTATTATAGAAAATAAATATAAAAAATGTACAAACCGTTCAAAAATAAGTTATGTGTTTTTGTCAATAATAAATAAGCCTGTATGATTATTTTTTAAAATTAGTTTTTCACATAAGAAAAAAATATAATAATAATAAGAAAATATTTCGAAAGTTGTATTAATTTCTGAAAAAAAAATAGAATAATTTTGGGGATAAAAAAAAAACTTATAGATAGAGTTTATTAAATTATATTATTTTTGTTGTGAAATATTTAATTTTATCTGTTTATTTTCTCAATAACAAAAGTATAGAGTTAATTTTTATCATAAAATAATATACCAATTACTGTCAATATCTCCATTTTTATGAAGTTCCTGATTTTGCTGTTTAGCAATAATTTTATTATTTTTAGTTCATTTTTTTTTATAATAAAATTTATAAAAATTGCATCTGAAATTTTTACTTTTGTTTATTTAATTCTTTAATTATTTTTTTATACATTAATTATGTTGTATCAACACAATTGTTCTATATATATTAATTTAAAATGTATGTTAAAATAAATAATATTTATAATGTATTATTGACATTTATTAATTATGTTTAATACGAAGCTAAGTCATGAATATTACAATGATATTGAAATGAAATTTTAATTATAGAATATTTAATGATAATTACCTTAAGCTTTGTTTATTATAATATAAAAGTAATTAGATTATTTGTTTAATATATATTTTTTATATATAATTTTTTAAATTGAATTTATTTAAATAATTAGAAT
>NW_019386098.1:68568-74198 GCF_000671375.1 Centruroides sculpturatus
TCTTTAAAACAGGTTTCTATCAAGATGTTTTTAACACTAAAAATAAAATTTAACTTTGTTATTAACTTTGTTTGATTAATTCCTTATTTTATTTTCTTCTTCTTTTTTTTAATATTTTACGTATTTTTTAAGCGTTAAACCTTTCGAAAAAAAGCAATAATTTTCGTTTTAAATTATACTTTTATTATACGATTTTTTTTTTGTAAAATGATAATCCTTCAAAGAAACGTTATCACTTATTCGCGAAGTATTAATATCGACAATTCAAATCATACAAAACTCTATTAAAAAAAATAATAATCTTCATAAAAAATTATACTACGATCATAAATTTCTTTCGTTCTTTTAAATATTAACAATCTTTCTTAACTAAAAAAAAATAAATAAAATTTAAAAAAAAAGAAAAAATACTTAAAATCCGAACAAATTTTAATTTCTTCTTCATGTTTTTGCCAGATTAAACTCACAAAAGAAGCAAGAATGTTATTTTTTTTTTCTTAACTTGCATAAAAACTGCAATTTTCTTAAATTAAAAGCAGAAACAATACTTTTCCTCCCACTCATTGTTTGACGGAGAAAAACGAAAAGAAAAAAAGAAAACAAAATGGAAGAAAAAAAACATAAAGATCTTAAACGCCTACTTAAGCATCAATTGGTATAAAAATCACAAATTGTGTCGTCAGATACCGCATTGTCGAAATCGCAAATCAAACGCGAGGCAAACAATAATTCAACTCATTAGTGCTCATGTGTAGTAGTGCTCTCGTTAGCATGACGAGTTAAGCAGAGCGGAGAGGCACAGCAGTAGTTTCCTCCCCTTCCCCATGGCTAAGAGTAATAACTGGTACAGAGCGACCTGTGCTGGCCATCAATTAAACTTTCTTGACATCATCGTTATAATGAGAAGCTTACAAGGCTAAACAGACCGCAATTACAATGCGAAAGACTGCTTTATTAAATTTTGCTTGTGAAAACAACTGGACAACGAACTGCCATTTCCAAAATGAAATGCGTATCGTCATCCAGTTACCCTATAGAGAACAAATATATACATTCGTATGCTTACACACAACAAACCTTTCTGAATATATTAAAAGGCTGCATCTATTAATTGAATGGAAAGTATGGTGAAATCTCTAATCCTAATATTTCAACTTAATAAACCTAGTCGATGTTTTCAGTCATTTATTTTTTAATACAGTTGTATAAAAAATGGAAATATAAATAAATAGAAAATTGCATTTTACCATTTATTATTAAAAACTATTTCTTTAATAATATTTACATGGCATTAAATATTTATATTTTATTTTATTAACTTACTTATTTAGCATTCAAAGCATTTAATAATTCATTTATTTATAAAACGAATGATTATTTATTGCTTATTTTAATTATAAATAATTATTTTATCACTGTAAAGAATTTTTAAGAGAAAGATTTAGAAATATTTTTCTTATTTTAATTTAAATTTTGACATAAAAGTAAACATTCTTACTACTATTACACGAAAGTCGTAGTGTTATAAAGAAGGATAACGATCCCCTAACCGCAGATTTAAAATTTTGTTGCGGTTCTCTAGTTTAGTATTACAATAATTTGAATTTATACAGAAAATTACGCATTTTTAAACGAAAAATTGAACGTGTTTCGAAAGACTAATAGGGAAAATTAGCTAGACAAATTGGTGCATAACAGGATTATCTTTCAGTACGGGATACGGATCAACGTAGCAATTGATTGTGTACGCATTTAACTACATTACAGGTCCACTAGAGATCTTCCTCCCGCCAGTTTCATTCAGGATAGAATCGTAGATTAGACGTAATCCTCATGTGTGTGTGACCTCTTTTATAATTCATTAAGTAAATATCGAGGAAGGTCCTCTTAATTCCAAGACCTGCATCGTATGTCAATTAGTACAGGAACATCTATACAGCTACATAATTTAAAAATTTTATAATAAAATTTACGTTTGTTACATCGTCATCTTTCATATATTTTTTTTAAATTAATTGTTCTTCAAATTATTTATCATTTTCAAGAGATAGCAATTAAAAATTATCAGAAGAAACAGATTGAAAGTTTCGTTAATAGCTCTTAATTCTTTTGACTTTATCAATTAAGTCAATAAGAAAGGAATCTATTCAACCATGTAGAAATGATTCCCGATATATGATGATAAATAGCACATTCACTTTCATTCGTGAGTTTGATTTATGATGATAATTTAGCATCGTTAAAGGTAATAACGATGCACTACTTTCAATAATTGAGCTAATTGATCACATTTACGATTACGATCGATCTTTCTATTAAGCATCGTATTTATATTTAAACGAATATCCGACAAATAAACGAATTACGACTCCGTATATGTATATATATATAAATTTAAAATTATGTTTTACACTTCCTCATTAAATGCCATTAATGAAGAGTTAAATGTAATTTCAAAGAGTGTAGTGCCAAGAAATATTGTATGTACGTATCATTCCATAGTTCGTTAAAGAAATCGATGTGGAAAAGGAGCCGATAATACTCTTTATAAAAGGTCTTCATCATTCTTGATTCGTCTATTGGGTGTGTTATCACGACAAAGTGACAAATAACTTGTAGCATGAACTACTCCGAAGAGAAACTCCATAAAAACCATTAACAGAATTAGTGGTGCAATGGTGCAATACTGCATCGCATCAGACATCCAATCGACATAACGACAGAGTTTGTACTATTGATGATACTCAATATGTTTCTTTTGATATCTACTGATGCTATCTACTTAAAAAGTTAATGACCATTCGTTTTTATACTATCATTATTCAAAATTTATTTATCTGGATATCTATATACTTCCGAATACGATGAGAAGCGTTTTGAATATTTTAAAAGTTAAGTTTATTTTCAGGGAAATCCATGATTGAAACTGTACAGTAAATAATTTATGTAGAAAGATTTGTATAAAAAAATCTATTGTATTTTGTTCTTAAATTCTGTATAAGCTTGTTTCATTTAAAGCGATTATAGAGAAACATATACTGTATATATATATGCAATATACATTTCTTTAAAACAGGTTTCTATCAAGGAATTTCTTTGACTTTAAAAAAAAATATCTCATAAAAAGGAAAGCAAAGAAAATATCAGATATTTCTGACAAAATAGGTATATATATGCAATACATATAAATATATACAGCTAGTGAATAACAGTCGAAAACATATTTTTGTATAAAAATATATAAAAAAATAGCAAAAAACATATATAATGAGACTAGAAGTTTATGTATAGAAATGCTTAATTATCTCCATTTATTTGCGTGATTATTCTTTCATATTTATTTAATTAATAAAAGAAGAAAGGAAAAAAAAATTCTGCAATTTCTAAAGGATTTTTTTCAAGCTCTCTACAACTTGATAAACCATTAATTTTAAAAAAGAAAAATTAATAATTTCCTCTTATTGATATTACCAGATGATGAAATTTATATTTAAAGTTTAATTTATAATTCTAACTACGATAAAACGATCGATTTTTCGCCGAGAAATGGGTAAACGTTTACAGTACAAATATTGAAAGAAAAATAAATTTGAATAAACTATTATAAAGTCTAAACCGATAGAAAAGGATAATTATACTTTTAAACTATAAAAACTTTAATTCATTTTTTTAATTAATTTTGAATAATTTATTATTATATTTAATAAAGTAAAAAAGCGAATTTATTGTTGATATGTCAAAGATAGTTGTTTATCGATCCGTACAATTTAGCAATTTTGAATGTTCGAGGATTAGTTAATTATAGAAATTGTAGTCTTTAGTGTAATGAAAATTAAATTCTTGAGTTCTCTTGGGTCTGAATAAATATATAATGCATACCTTGATTCCTAGAATATAAACTTGTTATATTTGTTTTGTCTAACTTTCATTTATACATTGTATAAAATTATATATCTTTAATATAATTAAATATTCTTTTATATTTTTACAAACAATAATTAATTAAAATTTAATTAAATAATAAACGTAATTATCTTGAAATATGAAAGTAATTTAATATCAATGATAAATATTTTTATTAATCATAATTAAGAATCGTCATTATTATATTTAATAATAATAATAATAAATTATTGAAAAATATTTTATTGTTTGTATAAGTTTTGTAGCACATTTTCTAATTAAGCATTACAATTAAATATAATTTATTTGTTAATGTATTAATGTTAAAAAAATACAATTAATATTTAAAATTTTATATGAAGTTAGATCATTTTGTTATCAATTTATCGTATACATTTCTAGTTTAGTTTTTTGAGTAACTATGTGTATTATTAATATATACTACGTATAGTATAGTACATTGTATTACCATTAAATAATAATAATAATGGGATTATCATTCAAGAAGAAATAATGAAATTAAATTATAGTAACTTTATTACAGTTAAAATTTTGATTTACTCGTAAAGTTTTACGTTTTATCAGATAAAATACATTTTTATTTTGCTGTTTTTTTATTGTTTGATTATTTAATTATGTTATTGTTTCAACTGCATGAGGAAGAAAGCTTACGAATACAGTAATAATTTCAAAATTATGAAAATAAAAAAGGAAAAATCAATTAAAAATTTTTATAACGATCGATAGATATGCGATATTATTTGTATTTTTTCAATAATTTATAAATTTTTAGAGTAAATAATATATGGAATTACTGTATAAGTATCTGCTAAGGTTCTTTCCATATATAAGTCTTTATATAAGTCGTATTTTATTTGTTATAGCTGAAGGAGCCAAGCGGTTTTCGTTCGCTGAACACTGGGAGTTTGGTCGTGGGTTCGCGCCTCGCTCGGACGGGCTGGCAATGTGAAGTTTTCCGGGTTTTCTCCACGTCTGTAACGCCTAAATAGGGACCAGTTTCCCTTAAAACAGCAGACCTCCCGGAAGGCCTCCATGTTTGTAATGCCTAAATATGGGCCAGTTTCCCTTAAAACAGCAGACCTCCCGGAAGACATCTCCAAGTGTTGCGTTGCCATAAGTATACAAACAAAACTAACTATAACTGAAGAGGGCTATTTACACCCGAAACAGTGTTTCGTATGGCTTGATGGGAAATTTGAATTAGGGCATATACAGTGTTGATTTCGGGGAATTTTAGGGAAAAATATTTTCTTATAAAAGATTGGTTTGCTCCCTGTTCCCTGTTCGTGGGATCCCAGGCAATTGCTCTTTTTGTTCATAGAATAACTCGCCATTATTATTACGATAAAAATAATATTTACTTATCTGCAGATAGAATAACTTATAAAATCATTTTTTTAAAACATTTCGTATGTTACAAATTGTCTAATTAATCATAAACTATTATAAATAATTACATAAAAACTTTTCATCAAATGAAAATACCTATTTTTCAACATGATAAATTCATTTTATTTATTTTCGTGAATAAAACTATTTCAAAACTTTCTTTATATTTTATAATTATAAAAACAAAATATATTTCATTTATGATGAATTTAAACTTTATAATAATATATTATTTTAGGTTTAAAATTCAAAATAGCAAAATTCAATTATTTTTATTTCTCTTTCATTGTTATTTATTTTTATTTATTTATTTATTT
>NW_019386098.1:75557-90324 GCF_000671375.1 Centruroides sculpturatus
TGTTTACTGTAGCTGATAAATATTTAATTAAATTTTATTTTAAAATAAAAATCAACAAATTTTTAATTAAAATCAGTTACATTATAATAAACTTGTTTTTATGGATTAAATTACAGCTATCAAGATAAATTTTTTTTTGTAAATTGTTTTCTAGTTTTATATACTTTTTTTTTTAATAAAAAAATCAAATAAACGAATTTCTTTAACATTTACAAGCAGATTCAATCGATTTTAAAGAAATTTTAGTCTGCTTTCGAGTTAATGCTTTTATATTGAACACCTTTTCTCCAACAGACTGATACAACAGTTTCAACTTTTTTCCCTTTTCCTTCTTCTTCCTCCCATCTTTCGTCACACTCTTTCTTTCATTCCAGTTTATTTTTAGTTTCAATAGATAGAATTTTTCGTCATTTTCCAACTTGGCAATCTTTATTCTGATATTTTCTCCTGTTTTTTTATTATTTTTTTTATCTGTTGAAATTCGGTAATGTATACTTTTTTACTTCTTAAATTTCTTACATTTATTGTATAGAAGATTATTTTTAGTATTTTGATTTGTAAATATATAAAAAAAAAATCTGATTTGTAAACAGAATTAGAATAAAGAAATGTTAAATTTAGTCGGATTTTGTTAACATTTTTTTCTTTCTTATTTTTAATATCTTAAAAACAATATTAAACCAAAAGTATGCTAGAAATTTGTCTTTTCGAGCTTGGTTTCTTTATTGAAAAAATATTCTGTTAAGCTATATATATATATATATATATTCTCGTTTATATTCGTGATATAAGGGAAAAAAAAATGAAATTCAACTTTTCTTCAATCAATGCTCAGATTGCCATAGAAACAGAAAATATTATTTGCTTTGTTGCTTTTTTTCCCTTATATTAGGCAACATTCCAATAGTGGACCCTTTACTATTGCTTATTCTCAACACCGCATTCAAACAATAGTAACAATGCTATTTGAATATTGACATTTCAACTCCAAAATTCTTAAAGTTTTTCAGTTTTAAAAGAACATTTTATAATTATTTTATTATAAAATAATTTATTATTATTATTTTGTAATTTTTATTACATTTCTTACAATATATATATTAGTATTATATTAAAAATTTTATTAAAGTTTCAGACAGTATATTCATCTGATAGGATTATATTATTTAATGTTTTAGAATAAAGCATTTAATCTATAAACATTTATTTATTTAAATATTTGAATCGCACTAGATTAAAAATTATAATTATTTCTATATTTTAAATTTAAAAATTCGAATTTTAAAGTAATAAATTTTATAAAATAACGTAAAGACTTTGATCCTTTTTATCATTATTATTATTATTATCTTCGATGCAGTATTATAAAAGTATTAAACTAAAGAATAAAAATAATAAGTTTAAATAAATAAATAAACAAAAGTTATTTTTAATTTATTCTTTTAAATTACGAAATTAAAAGGATTATTTTTAAATAATCATCTTAAAATATTCTATTAAATTAATCTCAGTAGTAGATTTAAAAAAAAAATGTTTTTATCAAAATTTTATTATTTTAAAATTATAAATAGCTTTAGAAGTTTCATCATTACTTCCTTCGTATAGGTCAAACGACATTTTGATGTTATAAACTATTTTAAAATAGTTAAAAAAAAAATTTTTTTAAAGAATTTATTTTCAATTCTTAAATTTTTAAAGTAATAAAAAAGTTTACTACTTTAAGCTAATTATTAATGGTAAAAACTCTTTTCAACGAAGAAAAGTTTACTTTTTCTATACAAAACCTTTTTATATTTCGCACTTTTAATAATAATAATAATATAAAAAAAAACTCATTTTATATTTTTCCCAAAATATATTCTTTTTTTTCTGATTTTTATCTCTTAGTTTTACAGTTTAACATTCTCAACATCCCTATCGATTAAAATTGTTTGCATAAGAAAGTCGATAACGAAGTCATTTACTTGACATTCAAGTAACTAAAAATCTTGTAACTGTTAAAAACAAACTTTCGCTTGGATAAAATATATAAATATAAACTAAAAAAAAAAAAAAGAAAAAGTTGCGTGTTGTTTTTCTGATGAGAAATATAAACTTAACGTGCTTTTCCCATCTGGGTGCAAAATGAAGCTGATTTATATGCATACCATCTCTTGTAGCCACTTCTTTTAAATGCACAAAAATACCAAGAATCGAAATTCTTTCTTTATAAAATTTTTTGTAAATATTCAGAATAAATTCTGCAATTTATAATGTGTAATAACTAGACTTTTGCTTCTTCTTTTTTTTTAAATACAGGATATAAAAATCGAAAAACTTTTTACATCCTCTTACTAAAACTTAATACTTTTCTTCTTCTTCTCACTGAAATATGACTTGATTTTTATTTTAATTAAATAAAAAATAAATGTTTATTAATAATAATAATAAAATGCTATTTTAACTATCTATTAAATAAATTATACTATTTTAATTCTTTACTTCATAAATTAATTTTATATGTGTCTGTCTTAAGCAGTTTTTTTTTTAAATTGAAATTTAATTATCAATAAATTTAATGAAAGATTTGAAGTTAAGAAAATAAGATTAGTATAAAGTTTTTATATAGATTTTGCCAGTTAGTTATATACTTTAATTAATTCTTAATTAACGCTTAATAATTGAGTTAAATCAAGTCTTCTTAAATAAGTCTGGAGAAATGAGGTTTTTCTTCTTTTCTCGTCTTTTCGAAAATTTATTTTAGAGAAGTAACATTTGCAAATTAAAGTTATATATACACACACACATAAAAGAGAATTTTATTCTTTAAAAATCTCTGAAGATTTAAAACATTTATGAGTAAAATATTAAGAAAACAAACAAGAGAAATACGATGAAAATCCGGTTTATTGCTGGTAAAATGTATACATTTTTTCCTTTTTTTGTTCAGAAACAGAATTATCAAAAAACTCATTTTTTGCCTATAGGAACAAGGAAGGATTTTCCATCGATCCTTCACATATATATATATATATTTTTATATATCACTTTTTTTTCAATTTAATAATCATCATGATGCAACATTTTGTGTCAAATTTATACAGAAAGATTCTTAATATTAATTACCATTTTGATCAGTCAGTCAAATCTCTTAATGCTAAATTAACACATTTAATATAATTAAATTCAAAAGACTTATCGCTTTTTTTTTTGCTAAAAAAAAACATATTAAGAGTCTAAATCTATAAAGATAAACACAATAAGAATAAAAAAATATGCGTCCATCAATTCTTTTATGGTAGAGATCTGTTAGGAGAGACGTTTTGTGAACAGTCATCACAGAAAATTCATTTTTCGGCTCTTTTGTCAGCAGCAGTTTCCAAACGACGTGTCAGCAGTAATTTTGTTTCATTTTTATTTTTTTATTCTACATTTTTCTGCCACAGGGCACAGTTTCTATTAAATACACATCTAACAAATAAGAATCTGCTTAGACTTATGTTTTCCAAGAAAAAATAAATAAAAAAAAAGAGAATGAANATATTTTCTTTTTGACATCTTTATGGATAACAGGGAGCTAAAATGAAAATAAAAAAATACAGTTTAGAAAAAAAAATTAAAAATGAAGACTAGAAATAAAATTTATTTTGTTTAAAGAAATTTTTTAAATATTGAATTTCATTATTACAATATTTAAAATGATTTGCTAAATGAATCATGAAAGTGTGACAGAAATGAAGTACATAATGTGTGTCAATGATCTCTTTGAGACAAGCTTTGAAACTTTTTCTATCTCATTTATATAGTATGTTGTTATTTCTTTACATTTCTTATGTTTGTAGTAGAAACAGATTAGAATTTTTATGCCAGTATATTTAATTTGTATAGATATAGTAAAATTTTTATAAACATTAAATTTGACCGTGTGTTTAATAACATTAAAAGTGCTCAGCAAATAAACACGTAGAAATAAATCACCTTAATTTGTTGCTGAGAAATATATAATTGAAAAACAAATGTTTTCAGCTCGATTTAACAGGCCATCATCAGGTCAAATTATCTGTTCCATTTTCGTTTTTGACCTGATGATGGCCTGTTAATCGGGCTGAAAACGTTTGTTTTTCAATTATATATTTCTCAGCAACAAATTAAGGTGTTTTATTTCTAAGTGTGTTTAATAGAGATTTATATTTCATATCTTTTGTAAATTTTCTTTTGAATTTGTGAATTCAATTACTAGAATCAAAATTGTCCCAGAACCAGTAATTCAAACTGTTAGAACAAACATGAAGAATGTTTTTGAACTTACATTTTTTTTAATTACAGATTATACTTTATAATCATACTGAACCAAGCTTTTTTATTGTAATAAAATAAAATGAATATACATTTATAAAAATAAACAAAATTAATAATATAAAAGTAAAAAATGTAACAATAATACAAACAAAATTTTCTGTTTACTGGAATGGCAAATGAATGACAGCTAAGAGAAATTTTTATTAGACCTTTATAAATACTTTGTAAATGAAATTAATTGCTACTTTAGCTGGTTGAAATTAGAACTTGAATTCTACATTTTTTGTATAAAATTTCAATTTAAAACTGAATTGATAAAATTATCAATTTTTCATTTACCACTATGAAAAAACTATTGGATCTAAATTTCAGTGTTAAATCTATAGAAAAATTTGAATAGTACTGTGCTTATTATTCAATGTAATTTGCAAAAATTGTTAAAAATGTGTAAAATTTATAAGTGAATGTTTAATGAACTTTTTACTGAAAATTAAAAATAAACATTAATTTTTTTATAATTATATTATCTATATGTTTCATTAGTTTATTCTGAAAATATATTATAATACAATAAAATAAATTATAACTAATTTTTTATTTATAATAAACTTGCTAATATTTTTATTATATAATAATAATAATAATTAACATTTGTTTTAAATTTTCTTTTGCTTAATCTATTTATTTAAGTTCTAATATTTTATTTTATCCTTATTTTTGCATGTTTTCTTATGCATGTTTTATTTATTTTTCTACTTACAAATTAAATAAATACTCTAGTGGAAACCAGGGTGATATTACCAGATTCGACACATACTTCTGCACCTTCTGAAGAACTTCAAAAATTTCAAACTACATATAAAATAGATAATAAACAAGAATGCAGCACTAAATTTTCCGATCAAGAAGATATTTCTCATTCTTCTCAAACTGTCTCTAAACTAAATCATAGCATGAATGATTATTCCAATTTTTCCACTCCTAACTCTTCACTTTTTTCTGATCTTTCCATTAATCCAACTATCTCAGCTTTTAACAAAACATCACTTGTTTCTAATTCCATTTCTGATCCGCCACCTGTGTCATCTGCTTGTGAAACTCCATCGATAGACACTGTAGTTTGTTTATCTGCTCCAGCTGGTTCCTCAGATCTGCCACATGGTATGGCAGATACTGAAGAAATCAACAAAGAAGAAGCTATTATTGACCGAACTGAAGCAAACCACAAAATTTCTGCTACTGATGGTGAGCTTGTCTATGCTATCAAACAAAAAAAATTATCTTGATGCTTTTGATTTGGCTTTGATCAATTAACTAAGCATTCCATTTATATCAAAATTTATGTATTAATATCATTGATATAATTATTTAATTGCATGTTTAACATTATTTTTACTAACTTAATAAATTTATTCAAATATTTTAAAATTATTTAATTCAATAATCTTTAATATTCTTAATTTATATTAAATAATTTTTCATGCAAATTTTTCATTTTTATGATGCAGAATTGAAATGCATAAATAGCATTTCATTTAATTTAAAATTTTAGAATATCTATCAGTTATTATGTCATTTGAAAGAAACCAAATCTGAATAATACTTCAGTAATCATGCTATACATTTTTTTTAAATATTATAGTTTTTAAATTTTTTTATTTTTTCAGATGATTGTCTTGAAAGATTAACTCAGAAATTTCAATTACAAAATTTTCATATATTTCTGCTTAACGTAAATAACAAAGTTTTCGATTTTTGTACTAATTTTAGGATGAATTATTAATTTTGAAAACATTAAAGAATGATAATATGCTTTTTAAACATATAAAATCATTTATTAATTAATGTAATGTTATCATGAAAATAGATGCATGAATATTGGGTTTATGCAATATTTTCAATCCAATTAAATTAAAACTAATTGTTTAATATATAAATAAACTGCAGATATTTTTTACATCATACAATTATTCTGTTATTATTTTTAAATTAATTAATTTTTTAATATTAAATCAATATTTTGATGATTTAATTGATTGGTTATCTTATATAATACAAATTTCTGCACTTTTTTAAGACTTTTTAAAAAATTTAATATGATTAATAGATTTATTATGTTATGTCTGATGGGCAACCTGTGGCCCGCAGTAATATCTTTTGTGGCCCATGTAAAATATGAATAAATATATCAATTTCCCAGCTTAAGGAAGTACGCAGCAAAAATTCAAATATTATTTTCTACAACTAATATATATGAATAGTTTTTCTGCAGTGAATTTAGTAAAAATTAAAACAAAGAACAGGCTAACAGACACATCAAAACTACAGTAGAGCATCGATTATCCGCCCCCTGATTAACCGTCACATCTGTTAACCAACCGTTCTAGTCGGCAAATTCAAATGTCTGCTAGTGATGTGGTGTTACAATATTTGGCTATGTCTTGGCTAATTTAATAGTATTTTTACATGTTTTAGTTGGCAACATGGCTCGACCATGAAAGGGAGCCAGTATTTAAATGAGGCTTAATTTTCTAATTTTTAACAATACGATAGCGACGATTATTATTTAAAAAAAACTTTTGTTAGGCTTAACATCGATGAAAATTCAACGCGAAGTAGGTAAATAGCGATATACTAATATACTAATTACATGAGATATACTAATATACTATATTAATAATGTATTTTTTCATATTTTTGGTTATCCATTTTTTCAGTTATCCGACCAACCCCAGTCCCCAATTGAGTCGGATAATCGATGCTCTACTGTAATTTAATTTAAAGATAGCAGTAACTAAAATTTAACCAAAGATTTCCGATATATTATGTTTACATCAGTTTCATAAGCTAAATTAAGTATATCTATGCTAATTTATAATTATATATGAATAAATAATTGTGATTTACCAACATTTTTTTCCCTCTTTTCTCTTGTATGAGGCCTGCGTCAATTCAAAAGTTTTGAAATTCAGCCCTTACATAGAAAAAGGTTGCCCCTCCCTGTGTTATGTTATGATACAGGTAGTTCTAGTACTTGACTGACAGGCAATCTCAACCTAAGTTATAGTTCTGTAGTTAATTTAAAAACATGAAGAAGTGATTATCCTTTATTGATGCTGTTTTAGAGTGAGAATATGACTCAATTGTTTGTTCCAAGAACTTTCAACACACTGTAGTTCATCTTTAGGGAATTCACTCCTAAATGTAACTTCTAGAATGCTTTATTTGATAATTTGAACATGTTGGTATTTTATTTTATAAGTGAAAGAATATGTAATAGAATTAATGGATATCACTTTTTATTATTAATATTAACAATGACTTTGTTTCTTTTCCACAAATTCAAGGGTTTAATATGTTGACACTGAGTAGAACTACTTGAAAATTTTGATGATTGGAATTTTCTCTATATATTTTAGAAGTTAAAAAGTAGATATCAAAACTTTAATTAAAGATAGTGAAATAATATTTATTGAATTTAGTCCTTTTCAAATGTTATAATAATTGATAAATACTTTAAAATTTTCAATTACTTGAGACATTATTTTTGATAGTTAAACCATCAGTATATATTTAATATATCACAAAACCAGTTGAGAATAATTTACAGAAATATTTAACATCACAACATAATGATTGAATTTAATATACATAAAGATTTGTAAAAAAAAAAAAATAGTAACTTTGATTGTTCTTATCAGGAAACATCATTTCAGTAATTATAACACACAATGAAAGATTGTTGTATTTCTATGCAAGCATAATATTGTTATATGTTATAAACATGTGTTTTAATTCTTATGATTTTTAAAATAATTTTCTAATTGTTAATAGAGTGCTGTGCAGATAGTTATAAAATCATTTAACAATTAGCAGATATTAAGAATGTTTTGATGTAATTTAGTTTGATTTGAAAACTACACAATATATTGGTGTTCAGTTTTGAAATCAAACGAAATTGTGTTTTTCACTTCACTTATTCAAAAGTATCTTATAGGTGGTCCTTAATTCATCTAAATTTAACATTTAAAATTGATGTTAATTTGAAATTTCAGTATTTATACGATAACCAGAATTAAGATTTAAGCTATAAAAAAGATACATAACCTTTCATATAAATCCATAGGAAATTTTGAATTTATAAAAGTCTTCATAATAATGATTTATTGAAAGTTTTTTATATTTAATCATGTCAAATATTTTGAATCTCTTCATTTCATCTTCAGGATATGTAAAATCATAAAAATAGTACAAGTAATAAGAACATTGACAGCATGAGATTTATGAAAATATAAAAGATTAACTTTATAATTAAATACAATTTAATTAATTTGAAAATGATATCATCATTAGACTGTTATATGAAGTTTGATGTTAAACTGTTGTTTTACTTACTTTTTTATTGTTTTTTTTTTTCATATTATTTGATTTTATTTGGTTCTTAAAAATTTTATTTATCCAAAAATGAATTCATGATGTATAGTATAAAGATATATGAAAATATATGAACAGAAGGGTGAACAAAGATCACTTTAGGCTGTGAGAATTCAAATGTTGAGTTACAAAGGCGATTTACTAGCAACTTCAAGGGGTGGGAATGTATTTGGTATTCTTGCATTTATAATGTCATTTATGATCTAATGACTAATAAAAGTTGAAATAGTGATTTTGTTTTATAGTTGTAATTTTTCAAACATTTTTGTTTTTTTTCAATAAATGATTTATTAGAAATTACACTTAAGTTGCCACAAAGCTGTTAAGATCATAAATGTGAGAATACCAAATATTTTCCCACATTTTAAAGTGTTTGGCAAATCACCTTCATAACATGACCTTTCAACTTTCACCACATAAATGCTGTTGTCATAATTGTTTTGAGTTTCTTTCTCATTACTACTATGCTATGATTCTTGTTGAATGAATGAATAACTCAGGAAAAGTTTATGGTTTCTTGGTACTGTACCATAAGCTTAATTTCAACAATAACACAAGTTTAATAACATTAACATGTATGAGAATAAGTGGTGATTAACAATTTAACCAGATTAGTTTTCTCTAACAGATGAAGAATATTGTTCAGCTTTTTACAACCAACTCTTCTTCTCTATTCTTATCTTCAGCTAGTCTTTATTTGATGTCTGTGGTTAAAATTCATCATCTGAAAGAGTATTTGAACTTATTCTTTGTTTCTGTTTTAAAATATTGAAGGTTGGACATTGTGTTTTCATAAGGTTGGTTATGGACAATAGCATCTGCTATTTATTACAGGTAAATGTAATAGATGTCCTATATGAAGGGTATGGGGATTGTAAAAATGTCCATGTAGAGGTATGTTATTTTGGAGTGTTCATTAATGGATGTTTCACTGTACTTGATAAATTAATAGCAGTATGGTTCACACTTACATTAATCTATGTATTAATTTTATTGATTTTTATCAATTAGTTAAACATTTCAAAAATCTTTTTTTCCACAGTTGTGAAAGTGTAATATATTTTTATAATGTAAAATGTTTTAAATAATGTAATATTTCAAATTAAAGATAATTTCAGTTTTTTTTTCTGTAATATTATCTTCTCTGATTTTTAATTATCAATAATTTTAAAATTTATCATTTATTTTTTCTTACTGGATTTAATAATTTATTCAATAACTATTTATATATATATAATTAATTAAAGTATTCTACTTATTTAATATTTAAATTTTCATGAACATTAAAATTACATTTGTCTGTATTTTACTAGATCATCATTCTCTGGTTCATACAAGGAGCAATAAACAGGATAATTACTCTTTTTTTTATTAATAATTTACTTGTAAATAAATGCATCAATATCTGATTTACTGTTATTTACATGTTACAGTTATTATTATGTACAAATCGATTTACTACAGTGAATTGAAATTCTGATATTCAATGAATTTGTGAAAATATATTCTTAAAAGAAACATTATTTGAAATAATAAAAATATGAATAATCTATCTATTCTTACATTGCCACCTATTCGTTTGACTGATTTTATATTCCCACCTGTGCTATTTGGAACGGTGCCACGTTAAATAATAAAAATATGAATATTCTATCTATTCTTACATTGCCACCTATTCGTTTGACTGATTTTATATTCCCACCTGTGCTATTTGGAACGGTGCCACGTTTTCTGATCAGTGTGTCGACAATCTCAAGTATCTAGAAGATAGCAAACAACTCGAGATTTCTTTCCTCCTAAACACAAGCAAAGTATAACAATTTATTCCAACTAAACTAATATAGATAAAATGTATCTTTATCTTAATAATTATTAGTCACAAGAGATGATTTTATTATTTAGATGAGCTGTCTTGAAGTGTCTCTTAAGCCCCTATTCTATTAATATTAAAACGAGAAAGTAATAATGATTTGTCTTATTATTTAGTAAATGAACTATTCTTCTAAGAAATTCTTCAAATTGACAAGACATTTCGATATATATATGTATTCTTTTGAATCATTTATAAACTTATCTGAAATTTAGCCTATATTATTGGTAATTTCTCAAAAGGCCTCGAAGGAAGATCTTTAAAAGGGGGAAAAAAGCGATAATTTGATTATGTTCGAATAAACTCAATGATGGCACCAGAAAAGCCTAATCCGATTTCAAACTCACGAATTATTTATAAGGAAACGAATGAGATTATCTGTCATATCACACATTGAACAGTAACATGGAGGAAAGGGTCTGTGTTGTTTTTACGTTACAACAATAACTTGGTCTGATATGATCTAAAGATGATTTTCTTTTTATTTATATATACATAAAATTGCCATCAAGATATAATTGTTATGTTTAAAACTCTAATAAAATTAATATAGATGGATTTTGTGATATTATTTATTATACGATACGTTTTTCTTGCTGATAATTTTTCCCTTTGTTCTTTTTTCTTTTTCTATAGATCTTATCATAAGACGTATCTCTAAAACAGAAAAGATAATTTTGATCTAAATCTTGCTTATATTGAGAATTCCTTCAATTTGCTCTACGTTAATTAAAATTCATTATTTTAACTAATATATTAATTGTGTAAATTCAGTTTCAAATTCAGAAGCTCTTAAATAAATTATTAGAACAATCAGAATTAATAATGACTATTATAAAATTTGACTATTTTATTATTCCTTAACCTATTAGTATTTAATTTCTCAAATTTCATAATTAAATTTTAATAAAATTATTTCTCTTTTAAGAATTTTCGTATAGAAACGATGGGGAATTTAAAGTGTATCTTCATCATTATTATGAGAAGATATCAGATGTCAAATTATAAATTCAGCATAATAATGTTTCAACAAATCTAGAATATTATGAAAATCACATGTGTTAAATATAGGAATTACATAATTTCCTTAATTTCTCTAAGGAATTTCGTTAACGCATCGTCCATTACGATTTGCTTAAATTATAGAAATTAATAGAAATGAATTATCCCAATTAATATACAATTATCGAACCTGTTTAGATGTATAAAAATAATACAGTTTTGACACTTATCAATTTAGTTATTATATATTTACGAATTAATAATAATAAGCTAAACAATTCATGAAAAGAACATTATCTTAACTAGATTAATCTCGTTAATAGAGTTAATAATGCTTCTTAAACATGCTTGTTTATACATAAACTTTCACGATAAATATATTAAAATAAAACTTCTTAATACATGAAAATTAAATAGGAAAGTTTTATTTAATTTAGTTGTTTTATTTTCTACATTATTAAATCATTAAGTTTTCTTAAGTATTATCTTAATTGGTTTACTCTTTTCATAAATAAAAATGAATAAATCGATTATATGAATCTAATATGGAATCGTCTTTTCGTGGAAGTAAGGATAATCAGAATAATAATTTGTCAGAGAGGATTCTTTCTAATTAAAGAGAATATTTTTCCCTTTAAGTCTACAGAAAAGAGAAGAGGAAGAGGAGGAAAAAAATCTCTGGAGGGTGTAAGAAGCTGAGTAGGAAAAAGAATAAAAAAGGAAAACTGTAGGTCCGAAGAGAAAAGTAGCAGCGCTAATTGTGGCTAATTCCGGAATCATCCAACTGTGAAAAGAAGACGAAAGGAAATTAGTCGCGCGGAAACAGCAGCGTATACTCGTCCCCCTTTACTTAATTGCGTCATCAAAAGCATCTAGAAGAGTCTGAAGATGAAAGAGGAGGAGGAGGAGAAACAAAGTAACAGCAACACATCTCCCCCACTCCTAGTTTATCTCATTGTTCTTCACTTTTAAATAAATTCAATTTTTCTGATTTAAAATAATTTAAAATCATCTCTCTCTCTTAGTAATAATGTCTACCTGATTAAAGAGCAAATCCTTTAAACATAAACATTGTTTATCCCAGAGAATTAAAGTTTTCCAACGAAATAATAAAGCTTAGCGCTGATTTAAGTAATACTTTTATGAATTAGCAAATGGAGATAATGTAAAAATAATCAAATAGAAGATAGATTCTATTTATTTAAAATAAATGGAATTTCCATTCCAAAAATGGCAACAGAACATTAATAAAGAAAAAGTTTTCTGAAGTTTATATTCGTTCGAGTTTATACTAAGACATAAAAGATAATGATGGCCATGATAATTATACTGTAAAATTCAAGAAAAATGTATCTTACATCCGCTTAAATTATGTCTAGAAAAATTTTTTACACCATTCTGGTGCCAAGTATTAACTGTTTTCGGTTGAAGCATTAGCTAGATGATATACACGGTTTTTATTCGAGCAAACTCAGAATCCAATAATCTTTCTAAGCCATCAATAGTTGGTGGAGTTAATTAAGACATTGGTGGCGCGTACCTTTCTACATAAACCTAATGGAAGCTATTTTGGAGAGACCGATGTGTCATTACCGAGATCGCTTGTTAGAGACTCTATATATTTTTGGGTGAAAAACGCATCGCGTGTCCTACCAAATGACGTCATTTCCGAACGAAACGAATCTCGAAGCAATGACCGCTAAAGAACATCTCCAACGTTCTTTGCTCGCTCATTTCTTAGAAGCATCTACCAAGTAATTTCCATTCTCGTCTAGATAAATGGATCGACTTTGATTACGCGTTTATTTCGAAGATATATTTGATTCCAAGTTGTCCCTTGAGTGAATTCACTTCGAGCTTTAATGTCCTTCACTCTCATTCCTTCTATCAATGTTGATAAAACTTTATCAAAAGCAAAGAAAAATTTATTTTATTTATTTCAAAATTTTTTATGATGTAATTTAAATATTTTTTTCTAATAAAATTATTATAACTAGATGCAAAAAATTCTAAAATATTTATACGTTGAAAAGAGTATATATATATGCATGTTTATATATAAAGCATAATGTTTTCGAGTTTCTCACGATATTCATTCAAGAAAAGTGAACTAGCTTATACTTCGCTTTCAGAAGATATACGCTGGCTGACAATGAACGTGGCTGCTTTAAGTCACGTATTAATCTGCAGAAAGGTCATGAACTGTCCTAAGATAGGAGATCTTTTTGGAAAGTAGATGCAGCCATGAATGTTTGACGTGTTTGCTATCAATGATTCATTATATCACTGTAATACACAACGTGACACCCTACGTAGTCGTCAAAGAAATATTTCACGAATCCTAGTCTATGCAGTCGGATTCGATCCCATAATTGGACCGAAAGTCGTAAAGTAGACCACTTTCAATCTGGATTCCACTATAAAATCTCTGAGAGTTTAAGAACCCTACACAAAATTTCTTTTGTTGTTTATTTTAGCCTATCATTTTCTCCAATTCGAATCATCCTCTACGTGTTCCTGCAACTGGACGAATAAATGCCGAGTAAAGATAGAATGTGCAGCTTTACATTCTTTTTATTGCACTACCTTTTCTTAACATCTTTCCATCATACTCTTCGATTTTCTTTATACCTTCGACTTTTATAATTTACAATACTTCGACTATTTTCTTAAAATTATATATCAGGGAAAAGCTAAGTTTAAATTTGCTCTACTACTCTATGTAACATACGACGTATATCTGTTCCTCATGGAGGTTGAAATTTCATTAATGGTAAAAAATACTCTTATGTTTATATTTAGATTATATATATACAATACACGGAGTAACGGACTGTGCATATTTACCTCAAACGGAGTAACGGACTGTGCAGGTTGATCTGTCGTGGTTGGGGGTAGACGAGTAGGATGATGATTGATGATGACATCATCATAGGTTATCCCATTTGGGTTAGGGAGCTCACATCGTCCTTGAGGTTCTTCTTTACAAGGTAGAAAATTTTGCACTTTTTTCTTATGTCTGTCAAATAGAAAAACCAACAATTTATTATTACAGATTTAATAGAATTTCATACAAAAAAATTCAGTTAATTAAAAAAATTGATTATTCCTAATAACAAAGTAGCATTATTTTAATATTAAAAATGTTTTTTTTTAAATTTTTATTTTGCATATGAAAGTAAA